>NC_056732.1:197484002-197699002 GCF_019279795.1 Protopterus annectens | reverse complement strand
ATCTTAGCAAAAACTACTGATTGATCAACTGAGTTGGGAAGAGAGGAATTGCCCCTCTGCAGCACCCATGGTAGCACTCACGAAGGAGTTTTGTTAGATTAATGCCAATAAGAAAATGGTTGCTTGTGTACGAGTGGTATTTATATGAGGAGGAATAACATCTCATATGTATATATATATATATATATATATATATATATATATATATATATATATATATACACACACACACACACACATAAATATATATCTATATATATATATATATCTATCTATATATATATATATATATATATCTATATCTATATCTATATCTATATCTATATATATATATAATATAGATTTTAAATGATCATGTGATACTAACAAAAAGGAGTACTTAACTACCTGTGCTCTAATTCTAGTCTATACATGTGAGTAAGCTAGTTCAAGCCACCTACATATCACATTCAGTCACAAATTCGTACTCATTTGCAAACTTTAAAATCCAACAAATTGCTGCCATCTTGAAAGTCAGTTAACTGGATAAAACTATCAAGCACAGAAATCATAACAACAAAACTGTAAGTCAATTAAAAAAAAAAAAAGATGACACCAGAAACTCACCCCAACTCAAATGCATTTTTAAGGCTTCATTAAAAAATAACAGTAAAGATAGTAAACAGAAAAAGTAAGCAGGATTGTGATACAAATTAAACAGTTAAATAGTTAAATTTGAGTTTTTCATGTTTTTATTACCCTATAGTAATAAAAACACTAAAAACTTAAATGTAACTAACTACATTACTGCTCAAGAACAATAAAACACATCCAAAAGGGTTAAAAATAACTTTTTGATGAAAGTGAAGTCATAAATCTCACAAATAGGGAAATAAGCAGTGTAGGACAAGACAGGAAGCAAACAACATGAAGCAAAAACAGTGCCCTTAGTTCTAGGTTATGTTCTTTTCTTGAAGTGGCACTGGTAGTAGGAACTGTAAGCCAGGGAACCCAAGTTCACCAAGTGACTTTGATGTCTGATGGAGCTGGTGTGAGGGACAAATGAATGAAGAGGTTAACTTGCTCAACTTTCCTTGAGGAGGGTGGTAGGTAGGATTAGGGATTGCATGTCCGGGGAGACACACCTTGGTAGAATTACCAATGGAGACCAATATCGTGTGAATGTGCTATTTACAAGGGGGAGTGAGGCTGGGATTATGTTTCAAGTTGAGACCTGGATGTCAGTCATAAGACACATTGCATGCCTCACCTTGGATGCCATGGGCGTGCACAAGGGGACCAATGGGGCTAAACAAAAAAGGAAATGTTCCCAGTTTAAGCTTGAATGGTGGTGTCTAGCTGTGTCCAGTGCTCATCTGTCACCCACTGGGTAGGAGGAGACCAACTGATGGCAGGCAACCTGTTATTTTGCTGACAGTGAGTACTGAAAAAGCACTTGGTGCTTTCAGTTGGTCAGTATAGCATGGTCTATCAATCTAAATTATTTTTTTTTTGTTAAGCTATTTTTGACATTTAAATGTAGGCTAGATCAGTTATTTTTTTTTCTTCTTTATGAACTAGACTTTGTCCATTCATATTGTAACATCTGTCACTCCACCTTCATTCTTCTGACTGTACTCTTCTAGTACCCTAAGATTTGTGTCAGTACTAGAACCATTTTTTATTAATAGGTTGTTAATAATGTGTATAAATGTCAGTTGTAGATGAGGAAGTTAGATTATATGATTTTATTTTAATTTCTTTATCAACGTTATGTTAATGGCATCTAATTAACTGTATATTGTGTGTTACCACATTACTTCATATCTGGTAGTTCTTTTACTTCCCCTGTCTTCTGCTAGCATAACAGGCCTTTTTAATTGTATTGTGTGCATACTTTTCTCTGTCACTGATGCTGGTATTCATTTGATTGTATGCTATTTGTAACTTCAAGCTCTTCTAATCTTGTCTGCATGTAGATGTTATCTTTTTTTTTTTTTTTTTTTTTGAAAATGAGCTCTGCCCAAAGGACTTTCCTCAGTCAACAAACTAAATAAATAAAATCAATGGCAAAAATGTTTTTACAGCTCTAGATGTTTCCAAGGTTTATTTTAAGTTATAGTACAATACTATGAAATACCTAGACAGCCATAGTTTTCAAAAGCAAAAATTTTTTGTGTGAAAGGCATGCATTGACTTTTTTCAAAACAAAGAATTTATTTTTCAAGCAATTTGTTTTCCAGTTCATTAGTTATAAGATGAGACAAGTTTAAGGTTTGTATGATGCATACATTTCATGCCCTTGTTTACTTCATGTGACATCAGTGTTTAGATAATGCCGAAACCAGAATTAGTGTTCTATGTCTTGTATATTCTCATTATATTTTTCAGACTCTTTCATTATATATTAAATATAAGAATCACAAAGTATATCAGAAACCGCTGTGAGGCAAGTAATATTTTTTACACTGCGGAGTTTAAACATGTTAGCTTTTTTTTCCAGAAATCTGGATCCAATTAATTGAGTTCTTCTGTTCTTTAGTTGCTTAAGTTCAGAATTTGCCCATCCTTGATGCACATTACTTTAAAAGAGACTCCAATCATACAGAGACCTCTACTGTTATAATTCTGCAGAAGGAATTTATGAGTCACCTTTCTTATCTCATTTACACAGGGAAAAGAAGTTTTTGCTCAAAGACATTAATTTCACAGTTTAGTATGGCTTCATTTTCTGTCCCTATCTCTCTGAAGACTGGCAGAGTAGATAGCACCATGTCTGTCACATCATTTTTCTTTGTGCAAGCATATCTGTTTCAGGGCTGCTGAGCTGTGTGAACATTAATAAGGAGCAGGCTGGCCCCAAAACAGAGGCTGGGCTTGACGGCCTTTGTGTACCTTAACAGAGCCAGAGTTTTAATATACTGCTTTTGTTAGCACAAAAGAGTATGCCTTTCATAGCTTTTTTCTCTTTATTGTTGTATTAGCCTTTATGATCTGTACTTGTATTTTCTGGCTTGTTTTTTTTTTTTTGATTTCTCAATTATCTGGGTCTGCCACCTGGAAAGAAATACCCAAACACAATCTATTAGAATATCTTTAGCATTTATTTCTTAACTACAATTAACTCTTGAGGCTTGTAAAAACCGCTTTACTGCAAATGTTCACTTTCTGTATTTTGTTGTTATACTAAAGAATGTGTAATACCACAGTAGGGCCTGTAAAAATATATGCCACACATGCATTTTTTTTAAATCGCATTTCTTGTCAGTGGACCTTTCTGACAGAGGTGACCAGGAATAGTCACTGTACTTGACTATCTGCATTATTTTTCTGAGCATCTCTCCGAAACTTTGTGACTTGGAGAAGAGATGATGTTGGGAACTGTCTTAAGGTAATGCCTAGTGTACAGATCTGTGGCTGACTTAGAGACAAGATTCCTCCTCTAAAAACGCACATTTTTATGGTTGTAGAGGGCAGTAGCTGTTGAGGATACTTTAGTTTTTAAATTGAAAGGAGGCAGTATTTGCAGCAGTGTGTGTATATGTAAATGAGATGCCCGGTATGGAGCAGCAGAATGGTACTATGAGTGCAACACTTCGGCTTTTGGATACATTCCTGCTTTCAGAGGGTTCAGTTTAAGTAGAGTAAAGTAGTTCTCATTTGATGTGAATGAAAAACATCCTTGGAGGTTTGGATAATTAGAAGCAAACAATAAGCTGCACTATTCTTGAAACTTTAGCCTAAAAATGTGCACAATTTTTATAGCGCCAGTACAAAGTTATCTTGTATTTCATATGTGGGAGGGGAAAGGTTCAACAGTAGTTGTAACTGTTGCTTTAGACCTGATGGATAAAGTGCCACCTTGGTTGTACTAGTTAAGTAGTAGAATTTCACTTTCACATACTTCATTTCCACACCCAGAAGTCATATATGCCAGGTACAACACAAGGTACCTGAAGATGTTGAAAATGGGCACTGATGGAGGTGTAATGCATATGGAAGATCAGGTGTGTAAAAAAAAAAAAAACCTGGGTTTGCTGTTCAGCCCTAAAATCTGATGGGGTACTTTTTTAAATTACTTGTCTGTATTGTTTCCTACCTACATAAAGTTTCCATGCCTGTTTATTGTTACTTTGTGACTCGAAAAAACAAAAAAGAAAACACTGTTAAACACTGCTTAAAGAATGTCGGCAGAATTTGTTAAACACTTTTGTCTGCAAGAAAACATTGATATCTATATACATTCCATAAATACCATTTCAGTAAACATTTGACTAAAATCATACGACTAAGATCAAATAACTATGAAAGCATTCATAAATTGCACTTTCAGTGTAAACACTTATACCTGGAAAAACAAAGTAAAAGTTCCAGTGCAATGTTTAATATTGTTTTTGCATTCTTATTCTTTTGAATAAAAAAAAAAATCAACAATTTTTTTTCTTGGGAAACCAAATGTTGAATCATGTAATAAGACAGTTTTACTCTTCATGAAATGTTGAACTTTTTAAATTGTGCTTTATTTGGATTACGTACTGTTGTTTTGTTTGTACACTGTAGTAGAAAATGTTCTTTAAGTGTTTGTAGCTAATCAGAAGATGTGGCATACAACTAGCTTTTCCTAGTAAGTGTTGTGGCTAGAGTACTAAGGAGCTCCATGTTAATGTATCCTATTCTCTGGAATTTCTGGTTTTGGTGCTCCTTATTGGATAACACTGTGGACAATATATTTGGATATCTACTCATTCTTTGGCAATAATACCAGATAGGATGTATGTTATTGTGTAAATAATATACATCCTTGGAAGGGAGTATATACCCAATAACACACATCCCAGAGGGTATTATTGCACTTAGAGAATGGGCCATCTGTTAAATTGTTTTGTATTTTTTATTGCCATATAATTTAGTATATATATATATATATATATATATATATATCTATATATATATATATATATCTATATATATATATATATATATATATATATATATATATATAGATATAGATATAATTTATTATATATATATAAGCTCATTTGGTCAAAAATGGCATATAGCCCCTGCCCCACTGCAGTGCAACACTGAAGTGAGAATATTAAATAAGGGGGGTGTGGGGGGGCATAGCCCCCCACATAATTTTAATGTATTCACTATTATAAGAACGTATATCCATTAGAAATGCATTGATATATATATATATCTTTAGTAAAAACTATTGGCATAATGTGGGGGGCTACGCCCTCCACACCCTCCAATGTGGAGGGCTGTGCCCCCCACCCCCCCCTTATTTAATATTCTCACTCCAGGGTTGCACTGTAGTGGGACAGGGGCTTTATTCCATTTTCGACCGAGTGATCAGTGAAGTGAAATGCTTGGAATCATTTAAGACTAAGTGTAATTCGACCAAATGTATGGAATCCATATATATATATATATATATATATATATATATATATATATATATATATATATATATATATATATATATATATATATATATGTATGTATAGATAGGTAAGCATGTGTGTGTATGTGATGTAAAATAGTTCCCCTGATTAATGTTTCAAACTTGCTGTAACGTATGTAGTTGTTGGAGGAGGTATTTGCATCCAAAATATAAGTAATTATTTAATGTTCACACACACGCACACACGCACACACACACACACACACACACACACACACACACACATGAACATACATAGGCATACTGATGTATACGTAGAAAAACATGCATTCAGAAGTACAAAGAGAGAATGACTCACTCAGATATACATAGAAAAAACAGTCTGTCTCTCTCACACACACACACACACACACACACACACACACACACACACACACACACACACACACACACAGCAATTACAAATACTTTCATCCACAGAGTCAATATCCCATGTTTATATAAACGTAAAAAACATAAGGATCCATAGAAAGCAAGTATTGCAGCTCCATCTCCATCCTCACACCCTTCCTATCGCCCTCATATCACTGATTTTGACAGTAGAGTGGCTGTGTGTAATTATTTTGTAGGTAAATCACTGAGGATTAAAATCAGTCAATAATGAAAGACATTAACAGTTTAGTATCTCCATGCTGACAAGACTGCCTTTTTCATTCAGTGCCATCACCTACACAAACAGCACACACACACATGCATACAAAAACATACACTCATACTCATTTATTTACTTTTCTAATTTTACAAAGACTGCTAGAGTAGTAAATGGTGGCATTTTTAATATCCAAGCTTCTCAGCAGCTTAATATGCTGTCGTGAAGCAGTGCACTTGTTTTTCAGCAAGCCTTACCTGTACATTAATACCTCCTGCTTCTCCAGGCCTGTTGCTGCAGAAGGAGCGTGTTTGTGAAGTCATAGATGATGAGCTTCCCCAAACAAACACACACACACTAATTTATAGTCAGGAACAAGGCGCAAAATTGTGATTTAAAACTGTCCCCACACTTTCATTAGTTGGTGTTCATTACAGCAGTTTATTCATAAATTACATTTTTTTGAGCTGCAGGCAAATGCCAGTTTTCCAGACAATCTTTGAGTAGAAAGTTGAAAAGATGTGATCACTGCTTGGCCATAAACAAGAAGAAGCGTAGGGCTAGAAATGCAAAGGGTTTTCTGGAGCACCGTAAGTTACTGACTTTAGCACAGGTGACACATCTCATCTTTCTCTGGAGTATTTATTTTAGTTCCAATGTTTTTTCCTTTCCTGAACAAATAGAAAAATCAGGAAGCACCCTAAGCACCACAGAACCACTACTCAATGGAGAAACCTCGGAAGCTTACATACACACAAATATTTCAACAATGGCATCAGTGCCCTTCTGGCTTGCCAATATACCAAAACACTTGTTCCCATAGTAAGTGTCCAGGCTGTTCTTAAAAGTATCTAAACTAGTACTTGCTTTAATGCAATTTGGTAGTCTGTGCCATGTATCAGCTACTCTGTCAGAGAACCAATTTGTACACTTCTCATTCCTGGCTAGCATTATCTCTGAAGCCTGCAGTACCTCCCTGACTGTGAAGGTTATGATTTACACACCCCCAGGATCAGCAGATCCTTCTGACCCTAGATAAGTGGTCAAGGAAGATAGTAACTACCAGCTACACTACAGACTTTGTTTCTTCTCTTTTTAGGCATACATTTTTTTCCAGTGGACCATTTGTTGAAAACCACACATTCTCAATCAGTCTTGCAAGATATGAAATTAGTTTTAGTCCTAGAAAGAAGAAAAAGGTTTTGTTCAAGCCTATTTTTAGTACACGGAAAGGAGGACCATTGGGGACCTGTCATGGATCTGTTCATCCCAAAAAAATTTGTGGCAGGGAAAAGTTCAGTACTCCTGCACCTCATGGATTGGGGAAACATATAAATGTCCCAACATGTCCTCATTTAGCTTATGCCTGGGTTATGCATATGCAATATATAAGGGCTAAAATCTAACATGGGAATGTAAGGCTAGGCCGTTTAAGATTCTCACAGATTAGTAGCCCAGCAAGCATTGATGGACCTTTATAATGTATGCAGACTTGATTGCAAGAAGTAATTATAAAACTGCTTATTAACAGAAATGTCACAGCAGTCTGTATACAGTGAATCAGTGTATTAGTACTTAGTTTACTTATTAAAGGAGCTTAATTGAGAAGTATTGTGACAAATTAGTATACTGGAAACACAGATGTAACAATTATTAGAAAAAATAATAGCATTAAGCAGTTTTCATATGGAGGTATAAGTCAAGTTAATGGTGATATACGGTTAATGGAGTACCTAAAATATATTTTAGTTATTGATGTTGAAATAAATCAACAGTGAATTTTTCTGAAGTAGCAAATGGTCTAAATGCAAAACAAGATAATTTTTGTGTAGAAGTGAATACTGATTTGTGTAGATGCATTTTGAGTGAATTATGGCTATTTAGTTTCATTTATTGTTTGGAAGAATAGACACATCAAGCATTGTGTCAAGTAAAATGAAGCAGTTTTTCAGAATTAATGAATACAAATTTATTTGAAGTATGTCAGGTGAACTGTTATTGCATAAACAAGCAAAAAGGTTTATGTAGCATATGTATCGGGTTTTTGTGATGCACAGATAAAACAATGTTTGTATTAATGGAAAACAGAATGTGTATTTTTGTATTATAACTGTTTTGGGATTATTGAAACAAACAAAAAGAAACATTCTGTGTTTCAAATGAAGAGTGGACTTTAAGAAGTACAAAACCAATTATTTGATATTACTATTTGAGCCAGCACCCACAGTATTGATACGGATGTGGCAAGAACACCTGCATATTGCAATGCCCAAGTATGTGGAATATTGTAAGGCAGCTGATGTTACCAAAGAAGACTGGACAAACCTATACTATGAGCGTAGCTCTACATTGTATAACTGGTGACCTTCTGAAAGATAAAAATGTACCAGTATCACAAAATGTGAAGAGCTTCTCAAGTTATAAGTCTAAACACATCATATTAAATGTTAAGTTTTAGTTTCTATTATAGTTTGATAGCACTGTTTAAGCCATTTGGGGAAAAAAAATCATTAAAAAAAATTTGAGATTTCACAAACATTTGAATCAGAAAAAATAATGTCAGGGAGTTTATGGTTTCATAAGGGAACTCAAATGGGGCATGTCAGAAAGCTGTGTATACTGCTTAAGAACTGGAAGGCTGGGAAACAACTGGCAAAATAACTGAGTGATAGAGCTGTATGGCATATACTGTCTGAAAAGGGTCTAACACTTGATCAAGTGTTAAACTTTGCTATGTCATTGGGAACAGTGTCATGGGGCTCCCTAGTATCACACCAAGATGTGGTTGAAGGTGCTGTTAAGTATTTATCTGTTAGCTCTAGAAACAGGTGTCACCTAATGCTAGTATGTATTGGTTTTTATTGAAAGGCTGCTAACAGTGTCATAAAATGACATATAAAGTAACGTTAAAAATAAAGGAATAGCAGCAAAAATAAGTGTATCAGATACAAGAGCTTCTTTATCCTTCATGTTTTCCAAGAAATAATGTGAACAATTATATTCAGGCATACACTTGGATGGTCAGTTGTGTTACTGGAAATATACTGGCAAAATGTGTCTCCAGTAATGTGCCTGTAGCAAAGGAAGGTAGATAAAAGAAACAACTTAAATGCATGAAACATGAAAGGGACAGTAGAGAGTGGATAATTGAGATACTACCGATCTTGTACTGTAGCAAAAAGTATAGGCTATCAGCTAGAACTAATAACAAGCTTGCTGCACATAAGAAATTGTGATTATTAACAGCTTCAATATCCCAGCACCGTTTAAGCCATCAGTAACGTTAAAAGTAAAACAATAGCAGCAAAATGGCTTAAATGCTAGCACCTCCCAATATCCATCTCCTCATCACTCAACTACTCTACACTAATTCCAAGTTTCACTACTTAATTGTATGCCTTCCTCACTGGTGCCACCAGTGTAATCCATTGTTACCAAATCATTGTATACAATAGCTGTTATATGCTAATGTTGTCTTATAAACCCTGTATTGTTCATTATTTGTCTTGTCTGTATGTAATAATTGTGGAGCTTTTCTCCCTGAGTCTCCATTGAAAATGAATTCTTCAGACCCAGTGGACGTTCCCGATAATCAAATGCAATAAATAAATTAGTTTTCATAAAAAAGATGTAATGCTAAATGCAGAGAAATGAACACCGAATTAGAACGATGTGCGAACACAAGCTGTCTTTTAAGGTCAGGACAATATCCCTGTCAGACCTGCTGGTAAAAACTTTGCTCAAAAGGAAAGGTTGTTTGGACTACATCAAAGTGCCGTTGCTTAAGAAAGCCAAATAGAACAATTTATAATTATCCCAAACTAAGAACCAAGGACAACATTGTGTTCTTTACTCAGTCTCAAATGTATTTATGCATCCCTGACTACGAGAGTTGCAATTTACAAAAACTGAGGGGAGTAATGGAGTACACTGGACTGTGGTAGTGCGTTTGAATGCTGCTCAGAATGGTAGAACAGTAGCATAGTTTGAAGCTGTATGTTTCTGCCCCAACGTTCTAATCTAAACAGTCATCATATTGTGTGAATGATGACAATTTTGTAGCACTTTAAAAATCTGCAACCACAGGTAATCTTATTAGCATGGCACATTTGGATAGAGACAATGTGTTTTGCAAATGTGCTTTGCTTGAGTAAGAGCAGTAAAGCAGAAGAAGATAAAAAATCATATCCCTCATAGTTTACCGTGTCTCTCTTAAAACCATTGAAGATTACAATATATAATTACCACACATTAGAGTTTCATAATCCGTATCGATAAGAAAATGCTTTTGATACAAAACACTTTGTGCCAGTATCTTTTAAGCTAATTACATTATTATTTAAAAATTTCCCGGAGTTTGAGCTCTTTACCCCTTGTTATGCTGTGTCTGTGTGTAGAATTCTTGAGCAAAGAAGTTGAGAATAATGCATAAAATACCAATAGTAAAGGACTATCTTGCTATTAAAATACCCCGTACATTTGGATGGACTTGTTTTCTTAGTTATGTGTAGTGTGCTTTGTTCAAAATGTATTGTAGTTTAATAACAATAGTAAAGGAAAAAACAGTATCCCAGCAGTATTAGAGAACACTGGACTGTAGTAGAGTGATGCCGAATTCTGCATATTTAATTGCAGCTAGTGTTTTCCATTACATTCATATTGAGTTGGCACAGCTTACTTATCAATGCAAAATGTTTCAAGGAAATGTATAACGATTAGTGCACATAAGGGCTGCTTGTACTGTGCTTACATCCTAGATTAGAACATCCAAAATGCAGTGCAGATATTTTTTTTTTTGGAAAAGAAGAATAAAGAGCAGCTAGCTGCACAACCTACAAAGATTTGTTGGTAAGCTGAAAGTATGGCCTTAGAGGGACAGGCATACCTCTCAGCCTTCAGTAATAAACAATCTGGACAAAGTCCCATGGAAAATGGGTACAACTGGGCAAAAATGTGTATGCTGATTAACATAAAAATTGCATATATAATTATGGAAACCCCACCCACTCCAATTGAATTGTGGCTAGCAACTTTTTAAATGCAAAATGAAGAACAGACAAAATGTTAAACACAAAATAAACAGAACAGTAGTGTTTTATTTATATTAATATTTGAACTTGTATCAAACTTTGAACTTGTGCAAAACTAAAATACAATTTTCTTTTGTAAAAATAAAATTAACTGCTTCTACAACACTATAATTGGGGATGGGAGGGTAGCCTAATGGTTAAGGTGTTTGCCTTATAAACACAAGGTGCAGGGTTTGAGTCTCACAAGGGATAATTGGCCAAGCTTAAAATGGCTTGGAAGGGCAGTTAGCTTAGTACTGGTCTATGAACCTATTAAATAACACACACATTACAGCACACCCATTTTCAGTTCATACTGAACTTACCTAGTTTCTTTATTCATCTACTGGAGCATTATTCTGTATATAATGGTCTCAAATTCACAATTTATTTTTAGGAAATTTACTTCCTTTATCTTGTAATGATGTCACCTGTAAGACTTTTATTTCATTTATTTTATCCAGTACTACATTCACTGCTATTTAATTTTTGATTTTCATTTTTTTGTGATTACTTCTTTTGGTTGCTAGTAGCATTAAGACTTAGTAGGGCATTATTGTGCCTCAGTGTTTTTAAATCAAAACTCCAACTCAGTTGCTTCATCTCTTTGGTTAATATAATATGTTCTCTTAACAATTTTGTCAGGACATTTTGCAAGGAGTCCTTAAACCCAGTTAACCCCACACATTCCCAGGAAGTGTGCTCCCCATTTCTTCTTCCTTCTCTGTGCCCTCACATCTTGAATAACCATTCTCCATTGGATGAAAAATCTTCTGAAGTTTATTTGGGGTATATAAAAAAACAACCACAGGAAAAAACTGTGAAAGAAGCCAGCCAATTCCAATAAGAAGTCCTTTAGAAGTATAATCAGCAACAAAATGTATTCCATCAAGCCAAGTCATTAAGCACTTTCGTCTTGGTCCATACCAAGACTTCTTCAGAATAAAAGGACACAGCAAACCCCAATTTAAATACAAACACTGAATTGAATAATTAGAACCCAATTAGTTAATACATATCTTTACAAAACTTTAAAAACACAGTCTTACATAAAAAACAGACTTGAAAAAATGCCAGATGTCTGTCTAATCAATGCCCTGAATTTTAAAATAGGTGCTAGAGACAAAGTGTCATTTAATCCAGGTTCAAAAAAAGCATTCAATAAAAATTGCCACTTTAACTCACATAGTTCAATATTTAATTCCAGCCAACCTTCTCCTGGTGATTTTTGAACTGTTTCTAAAATACCACATTTAAACCTTTTAAAGCCAATACATTTCAAAGAATGTCTGTACAAAGCATTTTTATCATTTTTTTGAGAAATAGCATAACCGTGTTCATATACAAGTTTTCTTAATTGTCTTTCAGTCTTGCCAACATAAAAATATTTACAGGTGTCACACACAGCTAAATATACCAAACCTTTTGTGGCACAATTCCCAGGTTTTAAAACTACTGGTCTTGTCCTTTCAGGCAAAACTGTACATTTTCATCCAAAATAAATTTACAAAACGCACAACAGCCACACTTTGTTGTACCTTTTTCAAGTGGGTTATACACAATGATATTATGTTCAAATAAATATTTAAGATTTTTCCCCATTCTATGAATAAACCTAGGTTCTTCCCCTAAAATTTGAATAAAGTCTGTGTTGGTCCTAAAAATAACCCAATATTTTTCATTATTTCCTTCACTTCTTTAGAGCCCTCCCCAAAAGGAACAACCATACTTCTGTTAAATTCTTTTACTAGGGTTTTTTTTTTTTTTTTTTTACTTTTATCAGGAAAAGATTTTTCCCCTGTGGTTTGCTGAAGTTATTTGGGGTATATAAGTACCTACATATATACATTTATGTGTAAATATCCTACACCATCCGGACTTTTTAGCATACTTAGTGGCCTTACAAATTTCCTCCTGTTCTTTTGTAATTTGTCTATCTAATCTTCCTTCTCATTCCTTTCTGAAATCCTCTGATTGATTCTTATAGTTATGCAGTATTTTATGTGCCATACTATTTATCCCTTTCTTGGTAACATGTTCTGCTCTTGGCATCACTAAAACCTTAAAAGTCAGAGTTTTCATTCAGTATTTCTCACTGTTTCTCCCTATTCTGCCAAACAGTTCCTGATATGGAAGACTTTCTTTGATTTGCATGTCATACATCTGCTCAACTTCATCCCATTTTAACACTTTTCCCTTCTAGCATTTATTTACTCTGAGTAGTATAGGACTTTTGTAAATTTCCTCCAGTTACCTCCTGACATATCTTGCCTGTTTTCTCTACTCTTAGCTGTATGCATTCCTACTGGCACTATTTTCTTTCTCTACTTCCTAACTGATTTAATCCGTAATATTGTCTTGCAGTTTATAAATTTAAATATTCCATATATGCATTGCTATTCTCTTGAAGGTCTTGTTTCCAAAACCCTAACCTCTCTGCATCAATCATACTTTCACCTTGTTCCACCATCATCTTTTTAAACTTCGGTCTTTATCCCTTTGCTTGCATTTTATATATATATATATGTGTATATGTGTGTAAATAAGTCAGTTTTAACTGTAGATTTGAAGTATCCCTTTAGAGCAGGTAATCCTAATCCATCCTGTTCTATAGGAAGAATTTATTCATTCATCTTTGCTTTTCCCAAATAAACTCCTTTTTAATCAATACAACTAAATACTTCATATTTTTATGTCCCCTCCTCCGAAAGTAGGCACATAATTTACAGTTTTTGTTTTACTTTCATTTATCTTCTATCCTAAAAATACTTGAAACTGTCTAAGAATGTCCCACAGCACCCTAATGTCAGAGTCAGGATTTGTCAATTACATGATGATGTCTGCAAACAGAAGTAGCTTTTCATGACTATGGCACCAGCCCTGCTTTCCTCACTTTGTGCTATCTTTCTATATTAGGTTAGCACATAATGCTTCACCTTTGACTCTAAGGTGCATCCTGTCAAACTCCAAGATAGCATAGTGTGTCCCACTCTATTTCCTTGACCAAAACTGAACAGATTTATGCCAGTATTTTATTTTTATTTTATTTTGAATTTGTTCAATGGGGTAGAGCATTGATTAGGTCTGACTAATTTCAGTCTCTGCCTGTGGTCAGTAAAATGCCTCAACATCCAAAGAATACATTAGGACCTTGACAATGAGCAACAATGCAATTAATGTGCATTGCTGAAAATATAGATAAAATGTTAAATGTGATGTATAGTATTTACAAAAGCAAGATGTTTGAGTGAGGCATATGAGAAAGGTATATAGGCGCTTGAGGAATGAGAGGCAAAGCTATTGAACAGAGATCAGAAGCCTGAATAGAGAAGGGGTTAACATTAGTTCTCCTTTATCCAGTTTCGTAGGAATGCCCCTTCTAAACAAGGACCAGTGTTGTAACTAGTTTGCAGTCCTTAACAAAGATTCCCCTTTTCATACTGTACATGATTGTCAGTGGCTGAAAATCCTTAACTTTAATAATTAAATATTTGTTACATTTCTTTACTTCCAAGATCAGGTTAAGGACTTCTATCTCAAGGGCATTTGCTAAAAACTGCAAAACAATTCAAACTCTAGAAAGTAAAGATATGTAGATTTATCACTCACTCTCCCCCAGAACTGAACACAGTACAACACTAGAAAAAGCAAGCTGGATCCCAGTCTAGCAAAGAGCACACCTGTTTCAAGGTTCCCAACTGTGCAGGCTCACACCTGAGCATTCCCTCATTTAAAGTCAAAGCTAACAAGAGAAATCCCCTTCCACATCCTCAAAAACCTAAATCACCCTGGTCTTAAACTGTGGTAATCTTTTCCACCCAAACTTAGACTCCTAAACTTACCTCAAATTTTGCAAATTGCTAAAATATCACTGCTAAAGCAAAATGTACCCGACACCATTCAGGTCACATAAAGTAAAACAAGACTACATTAGACTGTTGATGTACTTGTCAAGTACACCATATAAAAAGTATAAAGAACTACTAATCATGGGTGTTTAGTACACATCAGCTTGCCACAAATGCTGCTGTATAGGGAGAAACTGGATAGGGTATTGTAATGTTAGAAGTATGTGGTCTGCTGAAATATGTTGGCCTAGTGCAGATGACTGGCTATAGACTACTTTAGCTGCCTGTATGTCAGAAATTTTATTGCATTTTTCCAAGTAATGATTATAGCCAGACTGCTAGATGTACCAAATTAACTCCTTGGAATGGTAAAGGTAAACTTCCTGATTTATGTTTCCATATTATGACCTGGCATTGACAAGGTGACTGAAGAGATAGCCAGAACCTGCACTAGATTTCAAATGGTCCAAAATGCACCACACCCTTTATCCTTGAATCCGTGGGAATGGGAGTTAACATTAAGGGAACATATTCGTATTTATTTTTATGGTCCTTTTATTAGCGTCCCAATGAATTATTGAGTCACAGCTCATTACAAACACAGAACTCATTAAAATATTGAATTTTATAAAGGATTGTTTCACCATGCAGAACAAATTCTAGCATTGCTGTAGTGTGGGCTGTTCGGGACTATGTTCAACTACTGAAAAGAAATATCCATGAATGGCCAAATATCAAACTAAAAACATTGAAATGTAACATTACCGAATGCTTATAACTTCAAAAAATCATCCACCGAATGGCCTTAGTTGGCCAACATAGTGACAACAACCAACCAAGGTGGGGAGCTTTGCCCCCCCCCCCACACTCCCCTGGCACACACTCTCTCTCTCTCTCTATATATATATATATATCTATATATATATATATATATATATATATATATATATAGATATATATATAGATAGATAGAGATATATATATATATATATCTACACACACACACACACACACAAACACACACACCAAATCCGAAATTGCACTCCATTGGGGAAAAAGGAAAATTTAAAAGGTTTCCTTCACTTACCTTATGCATTGTGTTACTTCCTGGTTGTTGGCCAACTATGACCATTCGATGAATAATTTTTCAAAGTTATAAACATTCAGTAATGTTAAATTTCTATGTTTTATGTTCCATATTTAGCCATTCATGGATATTTCTCTTTGGTAGCTGAACATGAACCTGGCTCTTCACACTACACCCTCTAAGTTGTACATAAAAACTCTATGGTTGCAAAACCTAGGAAAATGTGGAGAAAAATATATTTAGTAAATTAATTTCCTCAATAAGTTGCATCAGTTATAATTTTGGACAAAAAGATAATTTCTCCTTTAACAGATTTGGTGTTTTTTAATACACTAGAAGGCCATTCATAGAAACCTCTGAAGTAAGCAGAGTACAGTGAAAAGCTTTTGAAAAAACATTGATAATGTTAAGAATAATGTGTGTGGAAAATTGCTTGCCTGAAAAAATTATTGGAAAAATGTTTTAACGTTTACTTTACAAGAATTCACATCATTCAAAAAAGCAAAATGGCATTGCATATTTTATGTCTGCACCTTACCACATGGCTGCTAAAAGGCTGATAGAAAAACAGTTGTGCAAATGTTCAGAAGGCTGTGGAATCTGTGTGTCATGATGGCAAACTCCTGGAAGATTAGATAATTTTCTTTTCACCTGTTACATAACTTCATGCACGTAGTCAGAAGTACCTCATCAGCAAAGTTATTTTTTAACAGAATTCTGCACTGAATCACGTGTACAGAGAACATGGATAACTTTTTTATATTCTGACTCCCAAACAGACTGTGCGAAAATGGGAACTAGCATATACTAAGACCGTGATCCATGTGTCTTGTAGTGTCCTCTTTTCTCACAGGTATAGAGATCTTGAAGTTAATATACACATAAGTAGCAAAGGGTGGGAATGTAGAAGGTCTTCCCCCTTCCCCTCTGCAAATAGCAATTTTAAAGAAGAACATTATTTGCTGATATTTTCTTTACTCATCTAGTTTTGCTGTTTTATTTCTCAAGTTCCAAGACACAGAATTAGAATATGGAACCGAGTGCTTGACATACTCTTTCAACATACAACCGAAAATCCATTAATAAACTTTAGAAGTGCATAGCATTGGTTGGTATGTGGCTACACAACTGGTAAATGGCAACTTGTTCAGGCATCTTCAAGAGCAGGGCCCCTTATGTATGGTGCTGATATAGGCACAGTATATGGCTGAGATGTGTAAAGCTTTTCAGAACCCCTGGCCAATCAGATGATCAGGTGCCAGAGGCTACATAGTTAAGAAGAATGTGAAGAACCACCCAATGCCTACTGAAGACCACAGCATTATTGGAAATTAACATTAAAGAACTAAGAATTTTTCCAAAGCCGTTTATCAACATCCCTTGGGGAAAAGTCTCATCGTTGATTGACACTATATATAATTGATCAGACACTCTGATAATGGATTGGACATACTTATAAAGTAACTGTATACATTAAGATCTGTTATAGTGTCAGGCTAATGTAAGTAGTGCACATAGTTGTTTAAGATGTTATGTATAAATACTATGGAATTCATTCAAATGTATTTGAAAAATAAAAAAAATTTTTGAGGGAAAAAAAAAAAGAATCACCCAATGAGTATGACAGTAACCACAGAAATGATGACTGTTACCTCACAGAAATGATGACTGTTACCTCACAGAAATGATGACTGTTACCTCACTTCCTGTGGCCAACTAATATCCCAGGGCATAACTTGAGCTGGATTTCTGATAAGACCTTTTTATTGAATAAAGATGTGAGCTTAAGAACATATTTATTGAGAAATTCCCAATGAACAGTGATGCAGGGATTTATAGTCCAGCTGTCTGTTGTGCTGCATGCAGTTCATAGTAGCAGTTAGTACTGCAGTGTAGCAAGGAAAGCAGAGCTGGAGAAGATGTATGTAAATGATAGTGTACTGGCATGCAAAAGAAGGTGCACGGTGTCATGAGTGTATAACGAAATGCAAATTTGTACCAAAGAATGCAGGTTGTGATTCATAATCATAACTTGGATTAGGCAAGCAGCAAGTTGTATGTCACTAAAACAGCATGTGTAAACCTTCAGAGATGCAGCAAGCAAACCCACTCTAAGCATCAGAATTCGTGAAGCAGCATTTGATGACTGTAAGAACTACTACCTGTCACCTGGGAACATGATGTTGGTAGCAAGTGGTGCAAATGAAAACAGTACTCAGTGGATTACAAACCACTGGCTAATCGACAAGTGGCTGACAGCCTGCCTTTGTCTGGATAAAGATATACGGACATTGGTTGACCTGTATCATCCATAAAGAAAACGGTGTGCAGGGTGCATATTGTAAAGAGACAGTAGTACAGGTTAATATTTGTACCTATACTCTGTTCCCAAAAAAGGACCGATGTGCATCACATAAAAATATACTTGATGCAACAGTACCACACTCCACTGTATAACTTCTCAAGGCTGTGCCTGTTGACAGCTCTGATCCTGTGCTGCCAAAAACTGGCTTCCAAATATTGCTTTTCCTCTGCTTTTTGGTGTACAGTTAGGAATTTGAAAAGGCAGACTGTCCACATAAACCATTAGTGAATATCAGTTTGTGTGGTATGTATGCAGATGAGGTTAAGTTCCACACGGCTGTGAATCGCTATATTCCTATAAAGTGCAACAGTACTGCGCATCGCCACTGATAAATTCTTTGCTATGGGCTTTTTCATGCTTTGCATTTGTGCTAAGCTGCATAACTTAGAATTTATGTCTGCAGTGTAAATCCCAGGCCACCATCTTGTTGTACAAGGCATTCAGTATAATAGCTGCTGATCCTAATGCCCGTAATGACCTTTTCTGGTATGCCAAGGAGAGCAAGGTTATACTCCACCTGTTTGTATAGGCAGTTGAGGGAGTGACTGCTGGAACCCTATCGGGGTCCATTTATACACTGGCTACATGACACAACCTTGGTGAGGTGCTTAATGATGCTGTTGATCTATCTAAAGAGGCATACCTGCATGTCCCAATCAGACAATCTTGCAGAAAATACCTCAGATTCGTAGCTGGCTCAACACACTACCAATTCTCTGCACTGCCCTTTGGCTTATCTACTGCGCCCAGGGTCTTCACAAAATGCCTGGCACCAGTAATTGCATTTTGCAGACAAAGAGGAATTCAAATATATCCCTACTTGGACGACTGCCTTATTCAAGCAAAGACCAAAGATATTCTACTACAGCATCTGGCGTTTGTAAAAAGATTACTAATCTGCCTAGGGTACACAGTAAACAAAAAGAAATCAAAACTAGTACCCTCTCAAGAGATACTAATTCTGGGTGCAAGCTTAAATACAACTGCCCAGATGGCTTATCTCACGCCAGACAAACAAAGGCAACTGACTTCTTACTTCAAAAACATGGCAACAAAGACCCAGTTATCTGCAAGAAAAACTGCAGGCTCTGGGCTACATGGCATCCTGCATTCTACTAATTCCATATGCAAGACTGCATATGAGGAAACTACAATGGTATCTAAAAAGTGTTTGGACTCAACATTGCCACAGCCTGGAAACAGTAATTACTCTCATTCCCTGCCTGCAACAGGAATTTCAATGGCGAGCTCAGGCCTGTCACCACAACAAGGGGCAGCCATTCACTTTACCCACTGCCAGGCAGACACTAACAACAGATGCATCAGATTATGCCTGGGGGGTGCACATGGCAGGAAAATGTATTCAGGGCACATGGCCCACAAACCAAATGCATCTTCCTATCAATCAAAAAGAGGTGCTAGCTGTACAAAATTCCCTGACAGCCTTCAAGGACCTACTTCATCCAGGACAACTGCTGATAAAGACGGACAATACTACAGTCATGTGGTACATAAACAAGCAAGGGGGCATGCATTCCTATCCCCTCTGCAGACAAGCCATGACTTTGTGGAACACAGCATTGACTTATCAAGTACATCTGCAAGCACAATTCCTGCCAGGAAAGACAAATACTATGGCAGACAAACTAAGCAGAAACCTCATGGATCCTCACAAGTGGAAACTAGATCCACAAATCTTCAACATGATAATAGGGAAATGGGGATGCCCAGACATAGATCTATTCACCTCCCCTCACAACTGCCAGCTACAGAGATTCTGCACTCGGACTTATCACAAGCAAGCATGGAAAGTGGATGCCCTTTCATTCAGCTGGAAAGCCCTTACAGTATATGCCTTCCCTCCTCTGCCTCTCCTCTCCAAGGTACTCCTAAAGGTCAGACAAGCGAAGCCAAAAATGATACTGATTGCTCCAGACTGTCCACGCCAGCTCTGGTACCCAATCCTAAAGAGCTTGTCTTAAGGCCCAGCCTGGACATTGCCTCTAATACGTCATTTGCTGACCCAACAGAACAATCAGATCCTGCACAGCCAACTCAGAACCCTAAATCTGGCTGCATGGCGAATAATGTAATCATTCAGAACACTCCTCTCTCTAAATCAGTTATGGATGTTATTTTGGAGGCCAGGAGGCCCAACACCAGAAAATCTTATGCAGTAAAATGGAAGAGATTCTGTGCTTGGAACTAAGCACAGGGAATTGACACATTTGTACCAAATATTCCTCAGATTTTGCAATACCTGAGATGCTGGACAAAGGCCTATCCTTGTCATCAATTAAGATCCATGCCTCTGCCATTTCAGCTCATTACAATACGGACCCACCTATTTTTTTCTCATCCACTGCTAAGACAGTTTCTCAGAGGGGCCAAAAACATAAGACCACCATGGAGAACTCCAATACCTGCATGGGACCTCAATTTTGTCTTGGAAAAACTCATGCTGCCTCCTTTTGAACCAGCCAATACAGCAGAGATAAAATACTTGTCATGGAAAACCGCTCTTCTCCTAGTAATAACTTCAGCAAGAAGAGTCCCAGAGTTACAGGCACTAATGGCTGTGGAACCTTTTATTATTTTCCATCAGGACAGGGTTTCTCTAAGGACAAACCCAACATTTATGCCTAAGGGTAGTGTCCAGTGTGTCTCTTAACCAAACCATACATTTGCCTACCCTTTATCCAAACCCACAGAGTAAGGGGGAGAGAATTCTGCATTCTTTGGACATACACAGACAGCTACACTTTTACTTGGACAAAACTAAAGCCTTCAGAAAGACTGAGCAACTCTTAGTGGCATATGTGGCAGGATCGCAAGGAAAAGCCATTTCAAAGCAGACTATTTCAAAATGGATAGGCCACTGCATTCGTTTCTGCTATTCACAACATGGTAAATCAGTGCCCAAGGGCATTAGGCCACATTGTACCAGAGCAGCAGCCACTTCAGCAGCCTTCCTCAGAGGAGTGCCAACCAAGGACATTTTGGAGGCTGCAAGATGGACTTCAGTGCACACTTTTACTAAGCACTACCATTTAGCTCTCTACTCTAAATCCAGAGCAGGCTTTGCCACTGCAGTTCTGCAGGGTCTCATAGCCACTCCAAACTCTATTTAGGCCCAGCCACCCAACCTCAGCTTTGGGATTCAACCCAAGTGTAATGACTGCAACAGTGAAACAATGATGAACATAGTACAGTTGTGTACCTACAATAAATGTAGATGTTCGGGTGTATTCACTGTTGCAGTCCAGGTTACCCTCCCACCATCCCCCTTTTTTCTTTGCTGGGACTTATATGTACCTCTCTATTCTATACAACCTGTGTGGTGTATTTGCTTTCAGATGAAGGCTATGTGCATGCTTTTTTATGATCATAATATTTACATCCTACACTTTTGGGGGCACCTGACATCTGGGGCAAGAAAAACTGAAGAAAATGGCGTCAGCTGCATCTTTTATACCCCTGGCACACTGACGTCAGGGAAGAGGCGACAGCAACCGACACAGGACAAGGACTTTGGATTTCAGGCCAACTGCGGGTTGCCTGCCAGCAGGATAACCCAAGTGTAATGACTACAACAGTGAATACACTCGAACATCTACATTTATGATAGGTACACAACTGTACTTTCTCTTCTCTTCATTAATAAACTGCCTCATGACTTTCCTTCTCTAAAACCGCTACACAATTGAAACACGAGTGCATATTGACTTTAACTCCTACAATTCCTTGATCATTAACTTCAAACTAATACGTAAACCTATAGAAAAATGAAATGCATCCTATGTGACACCACCCAAAACTTAGTCACCAAAGTCGGTCAGTATCACTACCCTTTGTAGTGCAACAATAGAAACAACCTCGGTTTGTGGGTAAATGAGTCACTAACATTCCATTCCCATATTGAGAAATCAGTGGCAAAAGTGAACTCACTTCTATTCTGTGCCAGGAAAATCCCACCCTGACTATACAAATTAGCTAGGGCTGCTATAGGCAAAGGAGTCCTTAGGGCCTAACATGAATATGGACTACATGTAATTCTCTACAGCCTCTAAGAAAAACCCTCCACACAACAGACTGTTGACAACAAAATATGTTGCTTTATCACTAACTTTCACCCTCTCATGAGCACCATTGCCTCACTCTCAAAAGAAAAACGAAATGGCTCCTAATGTAGCACAGCGTAGACATACTGCTAGGCTCACTCATCTTCAATCCTCTCTATCCTTTCTCATTCCCACCAATAGCTGCCAAACTTTATACTAAACACACACACACTACAGCCTCAGGCGATTCAAACAACCCTTCCACTTCAAGTCTGACAAACCAGGATACATTGCTTCACATTGCTTCACCCATTCTTTCTTCACCTTTGCTCCTAAAGCATGGGGATCCCTCACCTCCCACCTAAAAGAACTACAGTCCCTCTTCTCCACCTTCAGAGTTGAACTTAAAAATTCAGGCACAACAAATCATACTTCACTAAACACACAGCTGGCTCCTTCCCATAAGGACCTCTTAACCTATAAGCCAAAAAAAGCACACTCAGAGGGTTCAAGCAAAAGTCCAAACCACAATTTATTGAAAACAAAAATATTTTTATTTTTATTTTTTTATTTTATATTTTTGTTTTCAACAAATTTTGGACTTTCAATTGGACCCTCAGAGTGTGCTTTTTTGGCTTATTGGTTTGGATTTTTGCACACTTTCATTGTTTTTGGATTATTACCTCTTAACCTATAGCCTTACACACTCTCAACTACCAACAACTCTTAACTTTACCTCTGCTTCCCTGCCCTGACTCTCATTACCCTACTTCATTGATACCGTATTATAAACCTTAAATATTATCATAAAAAATTGTAAGATATGCATTTCTGTCATAATTGTTGCTTCATGTTTTAATTCTTAATTTTTAAGTTTGTTGTATATGGTTTCTTTCTGTTCTGTTTTTGATATGTACAACCTGCTTTCTGTCTGTTACACTTCTCTTCTTTATGAATTGTTTCACCTATGCTGCACCAGCATATGGTCAGGCGTGATCGGTGAACTTTCCTGGTAAACTAATGTAAAATAAAATTATGGAATACTGCATAGCTGCTCAGTTTTGTTGTAGGGTCATCATGCCAGGCTTCTGCTATCTTGCATATCCATGTAAAGCTTAGTTTGCAGTGGTGGATACATTTCCATGCCCGTTTTGTTCTATATAAGCACATGTGTGGGGCTTTAGCTTAGCTACATACTGCCAGTCATGCATGTCCATTTGAGGGTATTGTTTTCCACTGATGTCTTTACAGCTCACCTTTACTTGTGTGAGACTGTGTTTTATTCCTTTATGTCCTTCAGCACAGAGAGAGCAGGAAGCTAGTCATATTGATTGCTGCAGGAGACAGATGAGACTTGCAACATATTGAGGTTAATGTGGCACGTACCTACTAAGTTATTCTGTATTACCTATATCATTTGTAGGATATCTTCAGTAATATTGTCCTTCCCATTGCTTCTCCTCCCAATATGTCATGAAGCAGAGAAGTTATAGGCACATCTCTCACAGCCAGCCACTGCCTTTACCCTCGTGGTCACAGCTGCGGTTTGTGAGAGGGCAGGGAGTGCCTCACCATGAGGAGGTTCTAAACTCTCCCAGGCAGGTAACTTGACTTAGTATTGCATGATGTAGTGTAGGAGCAGGTGCAGGAAGCTGGTAATGCTGTGGTAACACATTAGGTGATGCTACCATGCCCCTCATGAACTGCATAGCAAATGTACTAAGCCAGGTGGCCTTTGTAGTCAAGCCCTTAGAGCCAGAAGTCACCCTTGTCACTAGCCCCACTGACCCATTTAGACCAGCTTTTGGGTGAAACTGACTGCTGTGTGGGCCAGTTGGCAGCCAGCACACTGACTGTACCACACACATTATCCCCAGCCAGATATACTGCTATTTTGTCAGAACAAATCCTTGTGCGCATTGTCCGCTACCTACCACCACCATTTGTATATCTTCTCTTTCTATGCAGACCGTGTTTCCCTTTCCTAAATGTGCAAAGCCAGACCTATTTGTTTGTACAGTTTTTATGTTTGTATGATCCCACTTTCTGCCCTTTTCCAGCTTTTCTCTCCATGCTTCCTATCAACTTTCCCATCATCCCTTCCCTCTCCTTAAATAAAAAAATTGTAGGCCTGTTCCCACAAAAAAAGTAAATGTGCTGTGACCCCCCCCACACACACACACACTTTTCCTTTATGCTTCTCTTATTTCTGTTCTTGTGCTTACCACATTTCTTCATGTCCTACTGTCTTGTACTGCTGTTGCCTAGAACCAGTGCGACAGCAGGGTTTGTAGTGTACTGGGACTTGATTTTATGTGGTGCCTCGTGCCAGCCTTCCCCAGCATGTACTTAATCTTGCTAATTGCTGCCTGCAGTTATCATGAAATATCCATTAACTGGTCTGAGGCTGCTGCCTTGCTTCACAGTGTACAGCTGCATTGCACTGTGTTGGCCGACTTGCAGATTTTTAGCCTTGCTCTGATTCCGACATTGGAACACAGCAACCTGCCCAGCAGTGCTAGATAACTGATATCATGCAATACCACAGAGCTAAGCAGGATGGTTATGCCGTAGCATTACCATTAGGAGGCACCCCAAAATGCATACCCAGTTCAGAAGTACTTAAGATAAAGCCACACCCTGAGGCTAACCTTATGGGAGGAGGGCTTATCTTTAACTGTGAAGCATTGAAAATGCAACTAAAATGGGCAATAATCCTAATACAACAAAAACATATTGCCAAACTCACTTTTAGAAAATCTCGGCATCAGTTTTCCTTTTTTTTTGCAGAGGGCCGAGCCTTCTAGAACCTCAAATGTGAAGGGATACCTCCACACTCCTGAACTTAAGTATATCTACTCAGAGGTCTCACAACAGCAGAGGAAGAAGAATTTGCTACTGTCGCCAAAAGTGCTTTCTGAAACACATTTTCACTGAAACAATGAAAACTGCCATTGACAAATTCACATGCTGCCTCTGTTCTAAATGAGAGTATTATGAAAAGCCAAAAGTACTATTCTGTTTAAGCATGGTTAGTACCTGCTGTTTATTTATCCTTTCAGTACCTCCAAGCATTGAAGGTCTGGATCATTCTGTCACTCATTTTTCCCCTCACTGAAGGTCAGTCATCTGCCTTCTGTCATAAACTGGTCAGCAATCCACTTAGTACTTGTTCCGATATTTTGGCATACTGCAGTGTTACAAAAGTTCATTAAGGAATGTCCTTGGTTCCACTTCAGTTTAGACTTTGCATTAATCCTTCTACCTTGCTGACCACAATAGTCTTTGAATGTTCCTTCTCCCATAGAGTTATGCCAGAGGATTGGAAATATTGGCTTCTGTGTTATGTCTCATTAAGGGATTCTGGATAGAGTCCAGCAGTGATGTCATGCTTTTGTGTTGCTTGATCTTAGCTGTTTATGAAGTGCAAATTTTCTTAGCATCAAGTATTTAAAAGCCTTTTCTGCATGTGGTTGTGTCAGTGGTTTCTTTAACTCCTCTGAGGTTCGAGTATTCCACCCTCTTCACAGAGTTCATATAACTTCACTGACAGCTGACTGCAGACATGAACATTTTGTTTGAAAGTTGCACTGTGGTTGCCTTTAGTACAAGCATCCTCATTTTTCCCACCTCTGTCAGCCTTGTGGTGAGTGCTAAAAAGAAAAGTGTTAATTCATCATGTTAGTAGTCTGCCAGATTTCTGTTACTGATTTTCCTGAAGATGTTAGAATTGTAAACAAATACTAAACCCAAATGAACAAGCTGCATCATGTCT
Organism: Protopterus annectens; assembly: GCF_019279795.1. Taxonomy (NCBI): domain Eukaryota; kingdom Metazoa; phylum Chordata; order Ceratodontiformes; family Protopteridae; genus Protopterus; species Protopterus annectens. Next base: position 197,672,759 of record NC_056732.1, on the reverse strand, counting down.
CAAAAGTGGTTATGCTGTGTAAATTTACAGTATTACACAATTTAATAGAAAAGCTTTACTTCTGTTTTACTAAGAAACAGTAAGCAGCTTGAGACTGTTTTGACAGAATCATTTATTTTTTATTAAATTGTGAAATGCACCTTCGTGTCCCATTTTAGATTAATGAAAGTAAGGAGATTGTGGGCCCTGACAATGAGCATTGAGGCCTGTCTCCCTGATTTTTGTGGACATCCTTTGCAGAGGATTAGTTTAGCAGCGGCATTTGCAGGAGATGGGTAATGAGTTTTACCTGTCTGAAGATAATGTGTATAGAGTTCGGGGATCTGCTGGCAGATCCTTGCATTTCTGAGTGCAGGAGTGCTTCTGTCCAGGAAAAATTATATTTATTCCATCTTCGGCTTGATGCTTGGATCAGAAGCACTTTAGATAGCAAGTAGGTAGCAGCAAGTATAATGAACTGAAGCAGGTGGTACTCCCATCTTATGTAAAAGTTCCAACATTGAAGCATTGCAGTGGAGAGGTAGCCAAGTAGAAGAGGTCAGTGCTAGATATAGTATGTGTTGGCATTTTTTAACATCATCTTCTTCTTCTTTCGGATTTTCCCGGTTAGGGGTCGCCACAGCGGATCATCTGTCCGCTCATGATTGGCAGTGGAGTTTTGCAGTGTCGAGTTGCCAGCCCAGCGTCCAACCTTCCACAGAAGGCACACACACACACACCTAGGGCCAATTTAGAGTGTCCAATCCACCTACTGCATGTCTTTGGGATGTGGGAGGAAACCGGAGCACCTGGAGGAAACCCACGTGACCACAGGGAGGACTTTCAGACTCCGCACAGAAGGCACCCCAGCCGAGGATCGAACCGGAGAACCTCTTGCTGTAAGGCGGCAACGCTAACCGCTGCACCACCTTGGCATTTTTTTAACATAATGAGTGAAATATCAATTGTCAGAAAAGGCGTTTGCAGGTTATAGAAATATAAGTGCTTTAAAATGGTGAAACACAGTTCTGCAGAAGCAGAGCAGTTTAGAGCTGATACGTCTAATATTTAAAATGACTTAAATAGTTAATTTATTTATTTGACATTTGTTGACCGGGTTTGTCCGACTGAGCTGAAGAGCTCTTTTTCAGCGGAGGCCCTATTTTCATTATAAATTAGCATTAAACAGGAATGTTACAGGATTATTGCAAGGCCTTAAGTAGCAATACAATGTTGTACAGTGTCAATAATCAGGAGTATAGCAAAGCTCTTTCAAGATGTATAAAAAGAAATATGTCATTAACATGAATATAGTTTTTGGGGCAAGTTGTTATAAAAACCCAGTTTTATCATAATGTAGTTGCATGAAGGCAAGACAATTACAATAGAATGTTTCTCTGAGGTAATTTGCTTAATAGATTTTAAAAGACAGCAGAAAGAGTAGTCAAAGGAGGATTAGAGAGAGCTAGTGAGAAGAGCGAGTTAAGGGCAGAAAGTAGCTTAAGGTATGGGAAGTAGGGGCTGTTAAGGAGGGAGAGTGCAGTGGCAGGACCAGTGACTGTCTTAGATTGTTTAGGATGTGTAATGACCTCCTGAAAGTTAGTCCATTGGTTGTAAAACCAGCATGGTATTCTGGATGTCTTGGGTTCGAATCCCAAATAAGAGCTGATGTTTTCCTTTCATTCTCCTGATTCTAAAGTTCTCCAGTGAGTGAAATATTCATAGATTTTATCAGTTTAGTTTTGAACAATAAAACAGTTAATGACTGTGTTAATGACACTTTTACATATCTGTTGACCACTGTAGACTTAATGTATAGTATCCTTTTCAAAGAGCTGTTTTTGTAGTTCTACACCTTTGTGGCACGTGCTGTGTGTGATACTGTGAATCTATTTGCACAGTTACAGGATGCCTGTTTCATCAATAGATCCTAGCTTATCTTCTGTAATGCATTTATTCTAAGCAGATTTTTAAATAATTATGTTTTTTATCCGGATGGCACACTGATAATGTGAATAATCTATTAAAAAAATCTACTGCTAATTTTTCCCCTGACTGTATCCAGGGGTAACTCTAACCTGTGAACTTGTCTATTCATGTTTACCTATGCATTCTTTGTAAATATAATTCTGTAATATGTCTTCATTGTTTTGATTGTATCTGTTTACCTTGGAGCTTTTCTCCCCGGGCCTCTACTGAAAATGGACATGAATCCAGTCGGACTATCCCAGTCAGCAAATGTAAAATAAATAAAATAAAAATATTTCACCTTGCATATGAAGTTCATTTCTTTGTTATTTCAAGTTGGTTGTATTTACTTTGTTATACTTAGAAACCGGAACTGGCTTTCTGATTTGCCCACAGGAAAAAATCACTGCCAGCAGTTCTAGATTGATCTCTGTTTTTTATACTGCTTTCTTGCCAAATTAAATCAGTGCCTTTTAATGGGGCACAAAACTTGACCTCATGTTGTACTAAGTACAATACAAGGAAAGGTCAGGGCTGTCAGGCTTTCAGACTGATTCTTTACATGGTTGGTAATGACATGGCTGGTAATGACAGCTGAAAAACTCTACAAACAGCTGGGTTTTAAACATGAACAAATTTGATTTTGGCTGACCATAAAAAATGTAAGAATTATACACAGTGCTGTGGAAACTGCCTAGGCTTTTGCTCAAAGCAGTTGAGCTCATTTGCTGCACACATTGCTTCTTTTGTACTGTTGCCCCTTTGTCAATACATATTCTGACAGATCTTATGGGAATTAGTTCTGTTTAGTTCCATATCTTACAGGATGTATGGTTTTACAGACATTAGGCCAGTAATATACTTTTTCACTGTCAGTTGAGACATAAGCTGTGAAGATGTAAGGAATTATCCTTACAATAGGGGATGTCCTATAGTCCTTTTTCAGCACCAAAACACTGTTTTGATAGATATTGCTAAAAAACACCACCAAGCCATGGCATGCATTTTTCTGTTGTATGATAAATTTGCCAAGGTTATCTTATCTGATAGGTAGGTGCCATCAAACACATGACACTGTTTCCTGTTAACTTCATTATTTGAAGGTGCTGATGTACTGTCAGAAAATAAAGCTACAAGAATGACTTACTAAGGCAAGTAAAATGGCAGAGTTTTTGGGTCATTCAAAAGGAATGGTGGTATAGGTTAAACATCAAATCCTAGAGAGAGCACTTGGTTTGTCTGAAGACACCCATCTTCTGTGTACATGATACAGATGCATGACTAGAGGTTAGTTAGCCTCATCAACCAGGAAGCAGTACTTAAGTATAGTAGTGAAGCACCTGGTGTCTGACTAATGATTAATGATAGCCACAGGTTCCTGACACTTACATCCATCGAATGTCCTGACAGGTCGATCAGAAATCCTGACAGTTACATCCATCGCTCTGACTAAATTCCCAAATGCATTGGTTACAGTTCCATGTAATTTTCGAAGTGCCATCACTTTCTGCTTCTCATATTTATCCTTCATAAAAATGTCTTTAGAATTTGTTTTTGTTACTTGTCATTTTGCTGAGCTCCTTTCACGTTGACCTTGGTGGGCTCTGTTGTGTTGAGCATCACCGCACCATATACCATCTCATTGTCGCTTCGAAGATGAAGGTTCTCCCTCTGTCAAGTGTGAAATGTGGAGACAAAGCTGTACTCATTTGCTCTAGCGTTTGTAAAATTCAATTCTTCATGTTTGCACTTTTCCTTTTTCTTCTTGCTGTTACACTTACTGTCTTTTATGGCTCGCCTTGACTATCTTCTGATAATGTATTTGGAATTGATAGTAATGAATTACTGGTTTATTTTTTTAATTCAGACATGCTATTGGTTAATTCATTATTTGAAGTTTTAATGTAATTGTTGTCTTGATAGTTTTGAGGGCTACTAAACCCCTATTTATTTTGCTATAGAAGGAGAAATCATACACCGAGTGTCGTGGACATTTTGTCTAAAAGGATCATGATAATTTAAATTGCTGTGTAATTTTAGTTAGAGGTAGGTGTGTGGATTACAGACCCACTAGTGGGTATTTTGCAGTATGTTTTTAGCACTGGCCAGGACTGTATTCTTAATCTGCTACCTGCATCAGTGAGTGTGCAGGCATGCATTTGGTAAACTTTGAAGAAATAAAACACATTTTCAAGTAAGACATTCTATTTTCAGTCAGTCTTGCTTGGTGTCAAAGGTGAGGTGAAGCAATCTGCTAGCATAAGCTTTGTAAGTGCTGGGTTTGGTGCTCCTGGGAGTTTGTTTAGTATTAGGATATAATGAAGAAAAATGTGGTCCTGAAGAAATGTTGAAAAGAGATTTTTTTTAAATCCAAATTGACAAATCAAACAAGAGTTTTGTGAGTGTGCATCTCTGTAACTATCCCAAATAAGTACAGTGGCAGGTTCACACGTTCTTTGACTGAGGTCATGTCTCCCAGGTCTCCTGGTTTGTAACTTAATGTCATAACAGTACACCATAGCATGTGCTACAACTAAAACTAGATAATGTTAGAAGCTTTGTCTAGATGCAGAACTGTAGACAGGCACAATGTTTATCTTTCTAACACCACCCACTCTAAGTGCTTTAACACTAACAACTCCCTCACCCTTCTACTCTATAACCTAATTAAATCTCTTTTAATATGTGCTTTCTGCTGCAGTTTAATCTTATATCTTATTCTTCACCTGTCTCTCAGAGCATTGCATACTTCAAATCTGATTATCAAAAAGTGCCTGCGTTTTGTTGTAAGCTGTTGTTTGACAGTACTGCAGACTGTTTATAGTTACGTTTTATATATTTTAAATTTGTATTTCTGACTCTTCCTGTGAATACTGAATATTGAATATTGTATTGTTTCTTTATCTCTCTTTGGGTTTTGGCTGAAAAAGGGTTCCTGGAGCAGTCTACTTGCTTGTTAACAAATGAAAAAGATAATAAAACAGAACACATCTTGGAAAAGGCATTGATGTAAACTGGTAATGCTGTAGGATGTTTATAGTTAATTTTTTATGTCTTAATTTTACATTTCTGACTTTGCGCATACATATTGACTTTTATATTTTTATTTCTTCCTGTGTCCAGATAGTTTATGTAAAGGGTCCTAGGACCAGCCTACTTTCAGGTTTAACAAATGGAAACAAATAGACATATTTTTGGCACATTTAGGCACGTTGAATCTTGTGACTGTCTGTACCGTATCCTCCGGTTTTCCTTCCTTGCTTGCTCACTCGATTACGAGTCACAGACAAGTTCTAGAATGATATTTCAGCAGCCACCGCCATCCATATGTGTCACCTAATCATTGTACCACATGCCCTTTTGACATGTTTGTCATCGTATTTTTTCTTTCCTTTGCTATCAGCACTGTTTCTGAGGGTGTGCTCTGTTATATACTGCTAGAAGAGGTGGAGGAGACATGAATGCTCAAGCCACTGGCACAGGGTGGGGATGGTCTGCCACTAGAAATAATGGAAGGAATGTAAGCTAAAGGTACTTTCGTCTTGGCATAAGCTGTTTGATAGCATTTTGAAAGTGGAATAGCCCTGATGTATGGAAAAAGGCAGTAATAGTGGTGATAGTGGCAGAGGGGATGGAACCAATTAACCCCTGCTGTTGTCACCCAACTTTGATATTAAACCATAGTTATAAAGTGTTTGTTGCTATACTTGGAGATAGGTTGGCTAAGATGGTACCAAAGGTTATTAACATGGATCAGTGTGGATTTGTGAAGACAAGACAAATATTAAAATGTACTTGCTATATTCAGAGGTGGAATGTGAGAAAAAATACTGTTACTGTGATTAGAAGGCTTTATATAGGGTGTGTTGAAGGTATTTGTGAGACAGTATGCTTAAAATGAGTTTCCTATGGCATTAATTCTTGTATTACAAGAGATATGCAAGGATTCTACAGCAGTAATTATGGCAAATTTGACACTGACTCTGGATTTTAGGATAGAGAGGGGGACCAAATGGAGGTGCCCACTCCTACCACTTTTTGTTTGCTATTCATCTAGAGCCCTTGGCACAAAAATTTAGGCAAAGTGATAGAAACAGATGGGAGTGGTATGCATGAGAAATAGAGAGAAACTATGTTCGTAGATGATATGATTTTGTACCTCACAAATTCAGATCAGAATATTCCAAAGCTGTTCAAGCTACTCAGACCATTTTCAGTGTTGCCGTGGAAAAAATAAACAAGAAGAACACATAACTGTGTTGTCTAGCATGTCTGACATTGACTGTTTTAATTACACTATTGTTAAGCATTGCTTTTTAGAATGTTTTAAGCTAACACCTGAAACGTATAGGAAAAACATTTTGTGAACATAGACGCAAGGCAGATGAAAGTGTGTGTGAATGTGTTGCTGCACTGAGCACTTATTTTCATAGGTGGGTGAGTGGATGTCAGGTCACCACTTTTGAAGGCTGGAAGACCTTTTAGTGAGGGAACAAGCCCTTAGCACTTTGCCTGAGGACATGAGGATCTGGTTAGATGATAGACAATGTGCTACTTCAGATGAGTTCGGTAAGAAGGGAGACCTATACCTAGCAAGCAGGGCATCCCTGCACAGGGAAGGGACCCCCAGTACTGCTCATGGGTCTAAAGGAACCCATGATGGGCAGCACAGACTGCCTCAACAGAATCTGCTAGCAGCAGGGGAAGCCACTAGTCCAGGTACATGTTCAGGACCTAGGGTTAAATGTTTTGAATGCAACCAGTGGGGCCATGTGGCATACAGATGTCCACAGAGGCAAGGTGGGGAACAAAAGGTGAGAAAGCCAGTAAGTGGGAAAGACAGAATTCCAGTAGTAGGTTGTCTTGGAATAACAAGGGTACCAAACTACCACAAGAGGTTATATCCTATTGTAGTGAATGGCAAAGAGGCCATTGCTAAGAACGAGACAGCCTATGACATAACCATTGTAAAGCCTGCAATGGTTACAGAGGAGCACTATTTGCTTGAGCAATCTACTCCAGTCAGAGCTTACGAGGGACCCCATTCCAAATACCTTTGGCTAGGGTTCCCCTTGACTGGAAGGGTGGAAAAGGAAACCAGCAAGTAGATGTGTTTGAGAATATCCCTGCAGATGTCCTGATAGGGAATGATTTTGATAATGCAGCACCATGCGCTCATGCAGTTACATGCAGTCCGGCTTGGAGACAAGCACGTGGGTCTTGTAGCCTAGGGGAGACCCAGACAGACTGCATACTTGCAGCCAGGACTGGTGAGGTGGTTATTTCAAGGAGGGAGCTACTCTGTAGCAGTGAGACTGAATGTGAGCCACAGCTGCTTGTGGGTACTGATGTTCCTTTGGACAGGGTAGCTGCAAAGGTAGAGGTGAGTAATAGTATCCAGGCTGACAGTGAGGCACCACTGTCAGAGGATGCCAGACTTCTGTGGAAGGGTTACAGAGAGAGAGTTGAGACAGGCTCAGCTCTCAGACCCTACATTGCAAGGCCTGAGGCAGGAAGCTAGGGAGACACCTGATTCTGAAGGGAAGGGGGAATCTGTATACTAGGACAAAGGGTTACTGTATAGAGAATGGACCCCTGAGGGAGGGCAAGAAGGTGAGAAGGTACAGCAGTTTGTAGTACCTAAAGCCTACCATCTGGCACTTCTAGCCATAGTCCATGATATTCCCTTTGCAGGTCATATGGGCATAAAACCTACAAAGACGTATTATGCAGAACTTCTATTGGCCTGGAATTTCCAGAGATGTAACAGGGTACTGCAGGACCTGTGAGCAGTGCCAAAAGGTAGACAAGGCAGGAGACAAGGTGAGAGCTCCTTTGATGCCTTTGCCTGTGATTGAGGAGCCATTTCACAGGGTAGCTCTGGATATTGTGGGGCCACTGAGTACCCCCAAGTTCCACAGGGAAAAACTATTATCCTAGTGGTAGTAGATTATGCTACAAGATACCCTGAGGCAGTGGCTCTGTCCTCCATTGAGGCAGAAAAGGTGGCAAATGCTTTGTTAGAGATTTTCAGCAGGGTAGGTTTCCCAAAAGAAATACTGACTGACAGAGGTGCCAAATTCATGTCAGACCTGCTGGCTTGTCTGTGGACGTACTGTGGGGTGAAGCACATGAAGACCACCCCCTACCAGCCTCGGACTAATGGTCTGGTTGAGAGGTTTAACTCTACAATCACATCCATGCTACGGGCATTTGCAGACCAGTTTAAGAGGGAGTGGGACAAATATGTTCCCCTTCTGTTGTTTGCTTACAGAGAGGTTCCCCAGGAATCCACAGGTTTTTCACCCTTTGAGTTGCTGTATGGGCATAGGATGAGGGGGACCTTTAGATTTAATTTGAGATGAGTGGGAAGGTGAGTGTGAATCTCACAAAGGAGTCTGTTGTGACATATGTCCTAAACCTCACGATAAGGCTCAGGGAACTTATGGGCTTGGCCCAGGAGAACCTTGCAGAAGCCCAGTAACAGAAAAATGTGTGGTATAACAGGAATGCTCGAGCCAGAGAGTATGCTGTGGGGCAGTAGGTAATGATTCTCATTCCTGTCAGACACAACAAGCTGCAAATAGCTTGGGAGGGACCCTACAAGGTGGTAAGAGAGGTAAGTGATATTAACTACATGGTAGATGTTAGGCAGATTGTACCATATTAACATGATGAAACTTTACTATGATAGGGAGGCCTTTGTGCTGAGCATTTGCAGTGGATTGCAGGAGGAGTCTAAGGGAGATCTCGTGACTGATCTCCTCAGTGAGGCTCGGACTGACACCTCAGTGCAAAGGGGTAGCAATGTCAAGCAGCTATCTCATACCCAAGTTCAAGAAATACGAGCAGTGTTACAAGAGTTTGGCGACATGTTGACTGGGAAACCAGGGTGCACCCACCTGGTGCAGCACCAGGTGGATACAGAACCCCAAAGGCCTATTAGGCAGGCTCCTTATAGCGTGCCTGAGAGAGTCAAATAGATTCTGGGGGAGGAGATACAGGAAATGTTGGAACTAGGGGTAATTCAAGAGTCCAACAGTCCCTGGGCCTCCACAGTGGTGCTGGTGCCAAAGAAGGATGACAGCACCAGGTTATGTTTGGACTACAGGAAATTACATAGGCACACAGAGTCAGATGCTTACCTTATGCCTAGGACAGATGAGGCCCTGGAGCAGCTGGGTTGGGGCTAAATATCTTACAACCATTGATCTTACCAAGGGTTACTGGCAGGTGCCCTTGACTCCCAGTGCTAGGGAGAAGTCAGCCTTTGTGACTCCTTTTGTTTTGTATGAGTTCACAAAGATGCCCTTTGGGATGAAAAATGCCCCAGCAACTTTTCAGAGGCTGGTAGATCATATCCTAGCAGGAGCAGGAGGGTTTGCCCTTGCTTACCTAGATGATATTGCCATCTACAGCCATTCCTGCTAAGAGCACCTTCAGCATGTCAGGGAGGTGTTGGGCAGACTACAGAGGGCAGGGTTGACCATTAAGCTGAGCAAATGTCAGGTGGGTATGGCAGTGGTCTCCTACCTCGAACATAGAGTGGGGTGTGGTAAGATCAGGCCATAACCTGCCAAAGTAGAAGCCATTCAGGCATGGCTGTACCTGTTACCAAAAAGCAGGTGAGGGCATTCTTAGGGACAGCAGGGTACTACAGAAAGTTCGTCCCCAGTTATAGTACCATAGCTTATCCCCTCACAGACCTGACAAGGAAGAACATACCAGATAAGGTAGTGTGGACCACAGCATATGAGCAGGCATTCCAGAAGCTTAAAGAAGCTTTGGGAGGACCCCCTGTGTTAGCCAATGCAAATTACAGTAAAGAATTTGTTGTGCAGGTGGATGCTTCGAACCATGGGATGGGGGCTGTACTTAGCCAGATTTCTTCAGAGGGAGAAGAGCACCCAGTGGTTTATCTCAGTCATAGGCTCCAACCCAGGGAGGAATGCTATGCAGCTGTAGAAAAGGAATGTCAAGCCTTAGTGTGGGCACTGCAGAAACTTCAGCCTTATCTGCATGGAAGAAAATTCACTGTAGTGACAGATCACAACCCCCTAACATGGTTACACAGAGCCAGCCAGCAAAATGACAAGTGGCTAAGATGGTTGCAAGCATATGATATGTCAGTACAGCACTGCAGTGGGATTAGCAATGCCAACTCAGATGGGCTCTCAAGACAGGGAATGGGGTAACGTATACTCAGATAGACCTAACCCTCTCAAGCAACCTTTCTCAAGGGTCACTTGAAAAACTAGCTTGAGTTCTCCAGGGGGGGAGATGTGTGAAGATAGGTGAAGGCTGCCAGCCTAGCCAGATAGAATTTTGTAGATAATGCTGTCATTTGTAAATATTAATGTAAGCCACAGGCTTGTTCTCTTAAATGTGAAAAGACTGCATTGGATATTGAACTGCAAAAATGTAACAACAGTGCACTCTGCTGTAAGAAAGCTAAGTCAAGCATTTTATGACTGTCTTTGATGTCAAAATTCAGAGCCGATATGTCTAGAGGGAGGCATCCTGCCTATTGTTTTAAGACCAGAGTTAATGTCTAGAATTTGCATGTATAAATGTCCTTTATTGCTCTGGTTTCTGACCAGGTTTTAAAGAATGTAAATGTAGTTTCTGTTAGCCTGGGAACACCAGAGAAGTGTGAAGAATGATGTCACGTGAAGCAGCTCTGTGTTATCAATTTAAAGAGAGAGAATCAGAGAGCTATGAGCATTTTGTCTTGAGACCATCCAACATCACCAGTACTGCCTGATTCTATATGCAAGTTATTTAGAACTGTGTTTTCTCTTGGATATAGCTAGGAAATAATAAGATTAGACTAGTTTGTTTTCTGTGATGTCAGAACTTTTCTACCATATTATTTTAAGTATTTATCTGTGATCTCTGAACTCTTGACTAGCACCGTGTAGTAAGAAGTATTATTTATTATTACACTACTACAGCAGAAAAGATGAAAACAAACTGTTTAAATTTACCGCTAAAAGCCGTACTATTTGAGAAACCGCAAAATTTATTTTTATTATAAATTTTGCGGTTTCTCAAATAGTACGGCTTTTAGCTGTACATTTAAACAGATTGTTTTCACGCTAATAAGCCTTGACTGTTCAGACACACTTACCATTTGGATAATAATATTGCACAGTAATAATCAGACACCCTTTCAGAAGGGCCTTTGAGTAGCTGATATTAGTGGATGGTGGCAGCAGGTACTACCTTTTAGACTGGGCAGAAAAGGGGCACAGCTGGATAACCTGTGCCAGCCTTCCCCATGAGTGTCTGTGTGGTTGTATATAACTCTTTATCTCAAAGTGTGTGTATGTCAGCCACTTGGGCAGGGACATGAAGCACTGGTTGGACAGAGAGGGTGCTGGAGGTTTTAGCTTTCCCACTAGGCTGAGATCTGGACCCTATAGGTGTGCCAGGGGGAGTCTTATTGGGGACCTGGAGAGAAAGAGAGAATCCAGCCCCAGACTGACTGTGATCTATGTGAGCTCTTAAGGGAAATTGTACTTTACTATGTGTGTATTTATTATCTTTTCCCTATATGGACGCTCCTCACTGGTGTTAGTGGTGAGGATTGAGGCTCCTTGATTGCTGGGCCAGTGCACTGGCATCACAAGGGGAACTGTAGGCTATTTTGGAAGTGTAGATAACTTAAGAAATCTAGTTATTCATCCAGAGAAATCTGTGAAGAAACAAAAAGGAAGATTAACTTTCTAAAACATTGGAAACTCGTAACAAGGAATCTAGATCAAAGAATGCAGGCTGCAAAGATACTTCATAGGTTCATGGGTAGGTACTAGGCTATTGTCTACAAGCCTAGCCAAAAAGGTACCCTGGCTTTCACCACCCAAGAAAATTATTTTCCTGTGCCCCTGTCAAGCAGAGCCACAGAAGTGATCCCTGGGGTGAATTTCCTATTACCCATCCAATCATTGTTTGACATAGATAGGTAGTCTGTACCAGAGTATGGGAAGTCTCTGGGACAGGAATCTATCCCTCCAGCATGTTCTGTTTATTGTGGTGACAAGGTTTAGGTCCCTAGAGAGTGTAGCTCGGAGGGATTGGGATTTCTTTAAGTGGGGCATGTCCAACAGCTCTGGGTTTGACATAGCTTTGTATGTTAGGCAGAGATAGCCCCTGAGTAGGCGATATGCGACGGAGTAAAGCTGGAGTTTTTTGATACGGTCTGCATAGGGCATCTGTTTGAGGCCAGTAATCCTCTTTGTGTGGTATTTCTGCGGCCTTTTCAGTTGTTGTAGATGTCTTGTGAGGTACATGCCAAAAGGGGCGTTGCACTCTATAATGGGTCTAATGAGCGATGAGTAGAGGGGAACAGTGACCTCTTTTGTTCTGGATGAGAAACCTTTTGTGATGAGGTGTGCCATGTAGAAGGATTTCCTGACCACTGTGGCGATGTGATTATCAAAGGAGAGACTGCTGTCCACCTGTGTCCCATGGTCTCTTATTACACTTTCAATGTTAAGTAGACTACCGCCTATGTGGTAGTTCATGGGTACAGAGTTTTTACCAAAGGGGATGACAATACACTTTTTGGCATTGAGCTTGAAGGTATGGCTTTGACACTAGGCATCTGTCTCAGTGAGGCCCTTTTGTAGGATGTCCATATCGTTAGAAGTTTCGATTATGGCTCCTGGTTTGCAGTCATTTGCGAACTTAGCCAAAGACCTTCTGTGTTAGCCTGTACTTCAGAGAAGTAGATACCAAACAGGAGAGGACCCAGGACTGAACCCTGTGGTACTCCACTTGTCATTGGTCTGAAGTCTGATTTGGAGTCTGCTACTTTCACAGTGTGGGTTCTGTCCATAAGCCAGTTGGCAACCCATCTTGTGATATAGGGATTTATACCTAGTTTAGTGAGTTTATCTATAATTCCAGAGTGGGGGGATGGTGTTGAATGCTTTGGCGAGATCTAGATAGGCTGTGTGAACCACCTTGGCTTTGATGACTGCTTCAAAGAAGTCTATCAGGTTTAGGAGACATGATCTGCCTTTTTCAAACCCGAACTGTGTGGGGTCCAGAGTTTGGAGATCTCCAGTGTCTTTGTTTATGAGTTCCATGATGATATGTTCCATGGCCTTGCAGACCAGGCTCTTCAGGCTAATGGGGCGGTAGTTCCCGGGGTCTGTCATGGCTCCCCCTTTGTGGAGTGGGATAACTGTCGCGGTGCACCATTCAGTTGGCACAAAGCCTGAGGTGAGGCTATGATTGAACATGGTACTTAGGTGGGGTGCCAGTTCATTCTGTAGTTCATGTAGAAAGCAGCCTGGGATGTTGTCAGGTCCTATGGATGCTGTATTCTTGGCTTTGGAGATTGAGGTTTTTACCTGTGCATCCATGATTACAGGAGCTTTGCATTCTTCTGGTATAGAGATGGGCCCTTTAGGGGGTGGGGGTGGGGGGGTAAAGTTAGCACTGAACCTATCTGCTAGGATGTTGGCAATATCAGTTGGTTCTGTATATTAAGTGCCATTGTGCTGTAACTCAGAGAAGATCAGACTTATAGATGTTCTTTGTGTTTCAGTAATGCAGTCATCACACTTGGGTTATCCTGCCAGAGGTAGCCGTCAGTCGGTAAGAATACCAGAGGCTTAGTATTTCTGCGTCGGTTGCTGTCGCTCCAGGACTGACGTCAGGTAGTCAGTGTGGTATAAAATCAGGCAGCTGACACCACTATGTCAGTCTTTCTTGCCGAGGAGCCTGAAGCAGAAGCAGTTCGCACAAGTTCTGGTTGGCCACTACCTGAGTTTTCATTTACAAATTGAAGTTGAAGTCTTCTAAAGCTAAGTACCCCATTGGGGATCCTTTTTCTTGCTCTAATCGATGTCAGAAAAAGTTAACAATTGTCCCGCCTGTAGAAAGCAAATACCACACCGAGACTTCCATTCTTACAGCATCACCTGTTTAGGCTCAGACCACACTGTCGTTTTTGTGCTTTGTTCAACACCAGAACTATACATCGTCGGGCCCTTATTGTAGCTAAATATTTTTGCTCTCAGTCATCGTATTCTGATATGGCTTTGGTAAGCCATCTGACTACCTATCTTCCAAAAAAACATAAGGATAAAGACAGAGACAGACTGCACAGGTCCAAAACTGCTGACTATGCTTCCGTTAAGTTAGTTATCAGTTCTCCAGTCCTCAGTAAGGCATTTTCACAGCCCCTGAAGCCCACTTCTGTGGATTCGCAGGCCGCTAACGAGACCCGTTCAGAGTCTGGTATGCCTCGAGACTCTTCTTCAGCTAAGGATCCTGCAGATGTCTCTGGCTTTTGAGAAAGTTCTTCGCACTACCGATACTCGACACAAACCGATGACTTCTTTCATGTCTTCAGTTCTTTCTAAAACTACCAAGTTTCTAAGGCCCAGGGTACGAACTATGCTAAAAAAACGACGACCCAAGCTCAGGCACCTGCTTCCATGCCTCAATCTCAAATGCTTAAAATGGCAGAAGACCTTATCATGCTTATTAGGGGAAGCCAGACTACCCTTTCCAAAAGAGAGAGACTTGTCCCCAGTAGATGTTCTTCATCTCACATTGCTGCAGTCCTTACACTTGGGTAGTCCGCTGTCCTCGGTCGGCCCGAATATCAAAGTATAAGGCTGACGTCGGTCAAGGCGCATTTGACTGACATCAGGACGTCAGGGTACAAATGCGCATGACCGACGTCATATCCTCAGTCTTTTTTGCCGCATGGTCCGATGCAGAAGCAGCATTGCAAGTGCCGGTTGGCGTTCTGAGATTTTTCGATTTCGAAGTTTCAGACCAAGTTCAAAGTTGGCTAAGTACCCCGTTGAGGAATATTTTAGTTTTTTCTTGCCTCAGTGATTTACCGGATGTCAGAAAAAGTCAATAATTGCATTTCTTGTGGGAAACAGATACCGCATAGAGATTATCATACTTTGTGTATTCCTTGTTTAGGGCCTGAGCACGACGTTGTTGGGTGTCGCTCTTGTGCTAGATTCAATAAACGCACTATAAAGAGAAGGTTGGATTGTGCCAGGTTAGTCTTTGGGAAGCGGTGCAATTATAAAATGCCGTCGGATGCTCCGACGCTTCTTCGAAGAAGCGCAAGGACAAAGCAGTTAAGCCTAGGCTAGAAGAACCGTCTGTACCGGACGCCGGTTCTTTAGAGGTGTCGGTGGAGCCGGTGGCGCCACCGGAGGTTTCTTTGGGTTCCCAGGGAGAGACTTTGTTATTGCAAGATGTGGCCTCTCAGGAGGCAGGTCAGGCTGAAGGGGCTTCTCAGGTTACTATACTCCCCTCTCTTCCTAGGGTGGCTAGGCCCTCTCCTTCTGTTTCCAAGGCTTCTCCCAGAGGCAGGCCAGGTTCAGCTTCAGTTGGTGTCACCCCTAGTTCTTCTGGAACTGTGCCCAAGAAGCATATGCTTAAAATGGCAGAAGATTTGATTTCTTTGATTAGGGGTTCTTTGCCCCCTCCTGATAAGAGACCTAGGGTGGAGCCTGAGCCAGGGAGTTTTGAGCAGGCTTCGGATGTTTCAGAGTCTTCGGCTGAAGACTTGCAGGAGTATTCTCCTTATTCTGACTCTGATGTGGATGATTCTACTCCTTCTGCTTCTCCTCCTGAGGATTTTTCTTTCTCAGAAACTCTTCATTCTATGAGGGAGCATTTTAAGTGGGAAGGTCAGGACTTCTCTGATTCCAGGAAAAGGCTTAGAGAATTTTTGTTTTTACCCCAGCATAGGCCTTTGGCTATACCTCCTGTTTTAGATGTGGTGGAAGATGTTTTTGCAGAGGCTTCTCTTAATCCTGATTCTTTGCCTCCTGCTCCTGTTAAACCGGATAGATATTACAGGGTGCCTGAAGCTCATAAGTATCTTTTTAAGAGTCCTAGGGCAGACCCAGAAACTGTTAGCCAGGGGCCTAAAGGTGTTAAGGCTTCTGTTGTCAAGAATCCGGTTCCTTCAGACAGAGGCCAAGGCTTTGGATAGATGGGGAAAGAAAGTTTATACTTCTTCCACTCTAGCTATGAGGGCTTTGAATTGCCAGTTTCACATGTTAAAATACCAAAACTATCTCCTTTCACAATTGAAGTCTAAGGTTGATGCTCTGGAAGGTATTGATTGTAAAGAGTTGCAAGATTTAGTGCATGTTTCTGAACAGGTGGGTAAGCATTCTTTGCAATGTGGTTTTGATGCTGTACAGGCCTCGTCTAGGGTGGCTGCCACTGGGTCAGTTCTTCGCAGGCACGCCTGGCTGAGGGATCAGAATTTATCTGACCATGTTAAATCATGGATTTTAGATGCTCCTTTGCAATCTGATGTGTTGTTTGGTTCTCCTGTTGAGACAGTCTTAAAGAAAATGGAAGACAAGGCTAAGTCTATGCAGACTGTTAAGGATTTTTTGCAGGTTCAGCCTCCAAAGTTTAGTAGAAATTGGCCTACTAAGGGGTGGATGTATCCTTCTTATGATTCCCAGTCTAGGGGTAGATCTAGACGTGGTAGGGGCAGAGCTCAGGGCTCTTTCAGGCCTAGAACAGGGAGTTCTCCTGCACAGTCTTCAGGTGAGGGCAGGGGTCAGTCCTTTCGTAAGCAGACCCAATGACCTACCTTTTCAGCTGCCAGAGCCTTCTCGTCTGGCAGCACCTTTGGGAGGAAGGTTGGCACTTTTCAAAGAAAATTGGAGTTTAATTACCCAGGACAGATGGGTATTGGATATCATACACCACGGTTACAGGTTTTATTTCCATACCTTGCCTCCTTTCAAAGGCATGCCAGACGTTCCTCCTCCACAAAGAATAGAGGCTCACAAGCAAATTTCTCTGTTACTCCAAATAGGGGCCATTCAGCCGGTCCCTATGCCAGAAGTGGGCCTAGGATTTTATTCTCGCCTGTTCCTAGTACCAAAGAAAGGGAACACGTGGAGACCAATTTTGGACTTATCTATCCTCAACACTTATCTGGACATTCCCAAGTTCAAAATGTTGACGTTACAGCAGCTTTTACCTCTGCTGGGCAAAGATCATTGGATGGTAACTTTAGATCTCAAGGAGGCTTATCTTCATGTTCCTATCAGACTAAGTTGCAGGAAGTATCTGCGTTTTCGAGTTGGGACTTCTCATTATCAGTTCTCTGCATTGCCCTTTGGCTTATCTAATGCACCCAGAGTGTTCACGAAGGTTCTGGCTCCAGTGATAGCTTTCCTCAGGTTAAAAGGAATACAGATTTATCCCTATTTGGACGATTGCCTGATTCTGGCTCAAGAAAGGGACGAGCTTCTTCATCATTTGGATTATGTGATAGCAGTGCTAAGATGCCTGGGGTATTCTGTGAACGAAATAAAGTCCAGTCTAGTACCCTCTCAAGACATGTGCTTTCTGGGTGTGAGACTGAATACAGCATCCCAGATGGCATTTTTGACCCCGGACAAACAAAGGAATCTTTCCCTTTACTTTCATCAGTTGTCTCATCAGTCCGGGCTGACTGCAAGGACAGTCCTTCAAGCCTTAGGGTTCATGGCATCTTGTATTCTGGTGCTTCCCAATGCCAAACTGCATATGAGGAAGCTACAATGGTATCTCAAAAATGTATGGACACAGCAC
Source organism: Protopterus annectens (assembly GCF_019279795.1). Lineage (NCBI taxonomy): Eukaryota > Metazoa > Chordata > Ceratodontiformes > Protopteridae > Protopterus > Protopterus annectens. The sequence continues at coordinate 197,655,218 of NC_056732.1, read as the reverse complement.
TGCCAGGATTTGGACACTGTCATTCAAATAATACCTTGCATTCAAAAGGAATTTTTGTGGTGGGCTCAGGAATGTCACCTAAACAAGGGACTCTCTGTGACCCGGCCAGAGGCGAGTCAGATTCTAACGACAGATGCCTCAGACAAAGCTTGGGGAGCTCATCTGAATGGAAAGTGGATACAAGACAAGTGGCCTGCCAGACTACAACATCTACATATCAACTTGAAAGAGATGTTAGCAGTCCAGTTTGCATTAATAGCTTTCAAGGATTTACTTCTTCCAGGGCAGGTGTTGATTCTAACAGACAACACAACTGTCATGTGGTACATCAACAAGCAAGGCGGAACACATTCTTATCCTCTATGCAGGCAAGCAATGATTTTGTGGGAGACTGCTCTCAGTTTACAGCTAAATCTTCAGGCAAGGTTTCTGCCGAGCACAGAACTCCTTAGCAGATGTGTTGAGCAGACAAATTATGGATCCCCACGAGTGGAAATTGGATCCTCATGTATTTCAGAAATTGACAGTGTCATGGGGAACTCCAGACATAGATCTGTTCGCTTCCCCACTAAACCACCAGCTGCCAAAGTTTTGCACAAAAAGGTTTCATCCCACAGCTTGGAAAGTGGATGCTCTTTCTTTCAATAGGAGCAATCTTCATGTGTATGCCTTTCCGCCTCTGCCTCTCCTCCTAAAGGTACTACTAAAGGCCAGACAAGACAAGCCAAGGATGATTTTGATAGCTCCAGATTGGCCTCGACAGCATTGGTACCCATTACTGAGGAGCCTGGTACGGAAGCCTCCATGGCCTCTGCCTTCGATTCCACACCTGTTGTCTCAGGAGGACAGTCATTTGCTCAATGTCAAGCTTCACTCTCTGCACCTAACAGCCTGGCATATTCTGTTTTGAACCATAGTGGGCCTCCACTTCCACAACAAGTTTTGAATGTTATTTTGGAAGCCAGAAGGCCTAGTACAAGGAAAGTGTACGCAGACAAATGGAAGAGATTTTTGTTTTGGAGTGCAGCAAAGGATTTTGATGTTTCTGGGCCTAATTTAAGTGTGGCTCTTCAATATCTTACTGAGTTACTGGACAAAGGTTTGTCCTTCTCTTCTATTAAGGTTCATGCTGCAGCAATTTCGGCTCACTATGATTGTGACCCACCATTGTTTTCTCATCCTTTGTTCAAGCAATTTCTTAGTGGGGCAAAGAATATAAGACCCCACCTAAGAGCTCCTACTCCTGCTTGGGATCTCAATTTTGTGTTGGAGAAACTCACTCTACAACCTTTTGAGCCTGCAGCTACTGCTGAATTAAAGTTTTTATCATGGAAGACTGTTTTTTTGTTGGCTGTTACCTCTGCAAGAAGGGTTTCTGAGTTGCAGGCCCTTATGGCAGTTGAGCCTTTCTTAATTTTCCATAAGGATAGGGTATCTTTACGTACTAATCCTTCCTTTATGCCTAAAGTGGTTTCTAGTGTGGCTTTAAACCAAACTATTCATTTGCCTACCTTTTATGCAAATCCCCAAAATAAAGGGGAAAAGATTTTGCACACTTTAGATGTACACAGGCAGTTGCGTTATTATTTGGACAGAACTAAAGGGTTCAGGCAGTCTCAGCAGTTATTTGTTTCTTTTGCTTTGAGTTCTCAGGGCAAGCCTGTGTCAAAACAAACTATTTCTAAGTGGATTGGGTTTTGCATTGCTTCCTGTTATTCCCATCATGGCAAGGAAGTTCCAGCTGGGATTAGGCCTCATTCCACTAGGGCTACTGCCACTTCAACAGCTTTTTTGAGAGGGGTAGCAACTAAGGATATTTTGGAAGCAGCTACTTGGAGTTCAGTGCATTCTTTTTCCAGGCATTATCACCTACCACTTAACTCTAAATCCAGGGCTGGTTTTGCCTCTGCTGTTTTGCAGGGCATTTTAGCAGCTCCTGCTTCCTTATAATTTGGCCATCCTCCCTTTCCTCTGCTTTGGGATTCTACCCAAGTGTAAGGACTGCAGCAATGTGAGATGAAGAACATAGTACAGTTTTGTACCTACCATAAATGTAGATGTTCGAAGATCCACATTGCTGCAGTCCAATTTACCCTCCCTTCTTCCCCTCTTTTGTTAGAGGCGGTTGTGTGGGTTGGGTGGTCAATTGGGTGTATATTGTCTATTGTATATATTGTACATATTTTTAGTGCTAGGATGGTTGGTTGTTGGTTTGCTGTCTTTTGGTTTTTGACCTTTATTTTTAGGGTCTTCTGACATCTGGGGCAAGAAAAGACTGAGGATATGACGTCGGTCATGCGCATTTGTACCCTGACGTCCTGATGTCAGTCAAATGCGCCTTGACCGACGTCAGCCTTATACTTTGATATTCGGGCTGACCGAGGACAGCGGACTACCCAAGTGTAAGGACTGCAGCAATGTGGATCTTCGAACATCTACATTTATGGTAGGTACAAAACTGTACTTTTTATTTGAACAGGAGTCCGATGACTCTGAGGTTTCTGAATATGAAGATATGCAACCCCTCTCTGCTTATGAGGATTCTGATGCAGAGGAATCCATTCCTTCTGCCTCTTCTCCTGAGGATTTTTCATTTGATGAAACCCTACATACTTTAAGGGAGCATTTCCAATGGGAATGTCAGGACTACCCTCAGTCAAAAAAGAGACGCAGGGAATTCTTAGATTTACCACAGCACAGACCTTTAGCCATTCCTCCTGTCCTGGATGTTGTGGATGTTGTTTTTATAGAATCCAGTTTGACTCCTGACACCCTTCCTCCTGCTCCCGGGAAACCTGACAGGTACTACAGAGTCCCTGACTCTCAAAAATTCCTTTTCAAAATTCCTACTGCTGACCCAGAGGTCATCTCCCAAGGACCTAAAGGAATTAAAGCAACCTCAGCTAGAAATCCCACCCCCTCAGACAGGGATTCTTGAGCTTTAGACAGATGGGGTAAAAAAGTATACACCTCTGCAACTTTTGCTATTAGAGCACTAAATTATCAATTCCACATGCTGAAATAGCAGCAGCATACCATGAAACTCCCCAAACAAAAAATATCTTCCTTTCCTGCTTGTGCAGAAAATAAAAGAATTACAAGAGCTTATGCATTCTGCAAGCCAAGTTACTAAGCACACCTTGCAATGTGGCTTTGATGCCCTAGAAGCATCTCGCAGGGCAGCAGTCACTGGTTCTGTCCTTAGAAGGCATGCTTGGCTTAAGGAAAAGACCTTGCCAGACCATGTCAATACAAAATTATTGGACGCACCATTGAACAAAGACAATTTGTTTGGCACCAAGGCAGAAGAGGTCTTAAAAAAGATGGAAGAAAAAGCTAAATCTATGCAGACAGTTAGACTTTTTACTGATCCAGCCTCCAAGGTTCAGTAGGCAATTGCCCCTCCAAGCACTGGTCCTTTCCAGCCCCCACCAGGCCAGCTTAGCCAAGACCCAGGAGAAGCAGACCTCCCAGACAGCAGTCCCAGGGAATGCAGAGATCTAAGCAATGGAGTTACTCCTCTTCAAAAACAGGGAGTGCTAAGCCACCTCATTATGGTAAGAACTCACAATGACTTTACACCTCCACCCCTTACCTCTGCCCAACTGCTTGTGCCCCTAGGATTAAAACTCTCCTCCTATGCAAACAACTGGGTCTCTGTTACCAACGACCGATGGATCCTCAACATAGTGTCCCCGGGATACAGATTTTATTTCCACACTCTGCCAACCCCAAAAGGGTTCCCAGATTTTCCACCAAACCAGTGGTCAGAGGCATAAAAGCAAGTCCATTCCCTGCTCTCCATGAGGGCAATACAGCATGTTCCTGCAGACCAGATAGGCCAAGGTTTCTATTCCAGACTCCTCTTGGTACCCAGAAAAGAGGGCACCTGACACCCAATCCTCAAGCTATCCATTCTAAACACCTTTCTGGTGATACCAAAATTCAGAATGCTCACCCTCTAGCAGTTTCTTCCTATGCTTTCCAAGGATGCTTGGTTGGCCACCCTAGACCTAAAGGAGACCTACCTACTCATCCCAATCATCTTGCAAGAAATATCTATGTTTCCGGGCAGGATCTATGCACTTTCAGTTCTCTGCGCTTCCCTTTGGCTTATCTACTGCTCCCCGAGATTTCACAAAATGCCTGGCTCCTGCCATTGCTTTTTGCAGACAAAGAAATATTCAAATATACCCATACTTAGACCATTGCCTGATTCAGGCAGACAGTCAGGAAAAGCTGCTAAAGCACCTGACCTTTGTAAAGGACCCACTGACCTCCCTGGGAGTATACTATAAATGAAAAGAAATCAAAACTAGTCCCCACACAAAAAATTGTATTCCTGGGAGCAAGCCTGGACACAGCATCCCAGATGGCATTCCTTACTCCAGAAAAACAAGCCTACCTGACAGGAAACTTCTCTCAACTAGCCACCAGAACCCAGTTATCCGCAAGGAAAATCTTGCAAGCTCTAGGGTTCACGGCCTCCTGCATTCTACTCATTCCATATGCCAGACTGCATATGACAAAACTACAATGGTACCTAAAAGCCTTTGGTGTCAACACTCTCAAGACCTGGAAACCATCATACCTATGATACCCTGTCTAAGGAAAGATTTTCTTTGGTGGGCAGCAGCATGCAACCACAACAAGGGACTTCCATTCTCATACCCTCACACCACCCAGACCCTCACCACAGATGCATCAGACTATGTCTGGGGTGCACACCTGGATGGCAGGTGCATTCAGGGCCATTGGCGGCCAAATTAAATACATTTGCACATCAACCAAAAAGAGATGCTAGCTGTTCAGCATGCCCTGACAGATTTCAGACCCCTACTCTGCTTCTAGTAATCAAAACAGACAACACCAGTGATGTGGTATATCAACTAGCAGGGAGGGACTCTCTTATCCTCTCTGCTGGCTCGCCATGACCATTTGGCACATGGCCTCAGCCATGCAAATACACCTGCTGGCATAATTCCTGCCAGGCTCTCTAAACACTCTGGCAGACAACTTAAGCAGAAACCTGCTAGACCCACAAGTGGCAGCTAGACCACAGAACCTTCAACTTTGTAACCCAGAAATGGGGCACTCTGAAGGTGGACCTCTTTGCCTCCCACTGCAATAATCAGCTCAGCAAATTCTGCACCAGGGAACCTCACAGCAAGGCATGGAAAGTGGATGCTCTATCCTTCCAATGGGTAAATTTCTCGATCTATGCATTTCCCCCTCTACCACTCATTTCAATGGTACTGCTCAAAATAAGGGAGGAAAAACCAAGGGCAACCTTGATTGCCCCTGACTGGTCCTGCCAGCACTGGTACCCACTGCTGTGCAGCCTATCACCCCTGCCACCATGGCACCTACCTCAGATCCCAACACTCCTGACTCAGAAAAATGGAGAATTCTTGCATCCACAATTGCAGACCCAGAACCTGGCAGCCTGGCTTATTCTCTGACCTCTCCTCCAGCTGTCAGCCTAAGCAAACAAGTCCTGGATGTTATACATGAGGCCAGACGCCCCAGCACTAGGAAATCCTAAGCTGACAAGTGGAAAAGGTTTTGCACCTGGATCCAGGCTAAGGGAGCTGAAACAGCACAGCCCTCCCTACCTCTCATCCTGGATTACCTAGCAGACCTACTATAGGAGTCTATTCTTCTCTTCTATTAAAATGCATGCCTCTGCCATCTCTGCTCATTACAGCACAGAGCCACCTCTCTTCTCATACCCTCTCATCAAACAGTTCCTAAGAGGGGATAACAACTTATGGCCACCCAGAAGAGCCCCTACCCCAGCTTGAGACCTTAACTTTCTGTTGGAAAAGCTCACCCTATCCCCCTTTGAGCCTGCAGCTTCAGCAGAGTTAAAATTCCACTCTTGGAAAACAGCCTTGCCTCTGGCCATCACTTCAGCTAGAAGAGTTTCAGAGCTACAATCACTCATGGCTGTAGAGCCCTTCATTATTTTTCATGCTGACAGGGTCTCCCTCTGGACCAACCCATCATTCATACCTAAAGTGGTGTCCAGTGTGGCTCTCAACCAATCCATTCATTTGCCCACCTTTTTCCCTAACCCACAAAACAAGGGGGAAAGGATTCTGCACTCTCTCTCTAGATGTATGCAAACAGCTCAGATTCTATCTGGATAGGACTAAATAATTTTGAAAAACTGACCAATTGCTAGTCAGTTTCACAGCAGGGACCAAGGGCAAGGCCATATCCAAACAGAGAATCTCCAAATGTATAGCACACTGCATCCATTTCTGCAACAAACAGCACGGGAAACTGCCCCCAAAGGGTGTCAGGATGCATTCCACCAGGGCAACCTCCACCTCTGCAGTTTTTCTCAGAGGGGGGTCCCCCACCAGGGCAATCCTGGAGGCTGCAACAGTGTTCATACCTTCACCAAGCATTATCATCTGCCTATCTTCTCCAAATCCAGGGCAGGCTTTGCCACTGCAGTCTTGTAGGGCATCCTCACCAGTCCCCAGTCGTCTTGACTGCCTCTACCCTTTCTTCAGCTTTGGGAATCCACCCAAGTGTGATGACTGCAACAGTGAAACACGAAGAACATTGTACAGTTGTGTAGACTTACCATAAATGTAGACTTTTGATTGTCTTCACTGTTGCAGTCCTGGTTTTCCTACCCTCCATCCCCTTGTCTCTCTCTCTCTCTCTCTCCTTACAGGGAATTTTTGGTATTTACTTTCTATTGGTGGTGTTCGTCCACCATAATCTAGCTCCCTATTTGGGGGCTCCTGAGAGTTGGTTCAAGAAAAACCTGATGTAATGGCGTTGACTGCCTGATTTACTACCACTGATGACCTGATGTCAGTCCTGGAGTGACAGCAACTGATGCAGAAATAATAAGCCTCTGGTATTCAGACTGAATGAGGGCTACCTCTGGCAGTATAACCCAAGTGTGATGACTGCAACAGTGAATACACTTGAACATCTACATTTATGGTAGGTGTACACAACTGTACTTTCCTTTTACTGTTCTAAACAGGTCTTGGTTTCTGATTTGGTCCACATGTGGGATTTTGGAGAGCACTGCAAAAATGAATAATAAGATACACATGGGAGGACCGAGGTCACAGAGTGGAATGGTAAAAAATGGTTCATGTAAGGGAAGAAGAGGGATTGTCTGTTATACATTTACAAGCATATTTTAAGGCTGCTCAACTATTCCATTCCATTTTGAATTATAATTACTATTCTAAATATAAGATGATCATAAAACAGAGAGGATGTGGTCAAAACGTTCAAAGACTAAATATCTGATTGCAGGAATTTAAATACAGAGCTGGTTAAAAAATGCACTGGGCAAATTTTCAGGGGTTTGCAACATATTATGAATACTAAGGAGGGTTTATTTTGGAAGTGTGACCTGTAGCCCATTGGACTAGGAAAACACAAGATTCCTGTGTGACACTACCCTTATGAAAAGATGGCAGCAATGAGAAAGTCAGATTAAACACTTGGCGGAAAGTGAGAATAGATGAGAAGAGGATAGAGTGGAGGGAATTTTTAGAAATATGTAAACCAAGACAGAGGGATCTATTGAAATACAGAGGACTACACAGAATGTAGGAAGAATTCAATAGAGAGATTCATAAAAGGGTGTTCAAACACCAGAAGTAATTAAAATATTGATTGAAGCAATGATATAAGAGACATATTAATTGATTAATAGGACTTTATTGCCACACAGCAAGAGGTTCTCCCATTTGATTATCAACTGGAGCACCTTCTGTGTGGAGTCTGCATGTCCTCCCCGCGGTAGAGTGGCGTTCGAAAGACATGCATAGAATGGGCGTGCCTTTGTTGAAGGTTGTGTGTCGAGCTGGCACCTCGGCACCCATAATAAAATCTACTGCTAATCAGTAGCGGACCGGAGTTCCACTGTGGTGGCCCCTAACTGGGAAAAGCCGAAAGAAGAAGAAGATGATAAAACTATTTTTTCTTAACTTTGTGTTGACACCAGCAGACTCAGATCAGGCAAAAGATGTCAGAGACAGTAGTGAAGGAGGATATGTATAAAATAAGTAGTGCCCCTAATCTAGTGAATAAGTCAAGGAAAGCATGGAATTCCTGTACAAGTATTCTTGCACTCTAAATAGACTGCACAGAATGCCTCCAGGGGGTTGTCAAATCTATTGGAGATGCAATTCGAATCAGAAGGGGGTTTGGCAGTATAACTTGTGAAAATGCCCCAAGTCAGATACATTTTTTAATGAACTACAAGCTATACTCCAGATGCTAGTGGTGTTTGAGTGACAACTGCAAGAAATGGATTTTTGTTTAGGTTTGGCAGATCACCTCTAAAACCCTTGCATATTAAGGCATTAGTAGCCTTTTTACTGATTGTGGGAAAGAAGGTCATAACCATAAAGCTGAAAAAAGCACAGGAGCCTGTGACGACCGTGCCCTGGCCCAGCAATCAAGGAGCCTCAATCCTCACCACTAACATCAGGGAGGTCGTCTCCGAGAAGAGGAAAGGATACCTAATACACACAGTAAAGTACAATTTCCCTTAAGTGCACACAGATATCACAGTCAGTCTGGGGTTGGTTGCTCCCTTGCTCACCAGGTCCCCAATAAGACTCCCCACTGGCACAGCTGTAGGGTCCAGGTCTCAGCCTAACTGGGCAAGCTAAAACCTCCAGTACCCTCTATGTCCAACCAGTGCTTCATGTCCCTGCCAAGTAGCTGACACAACACACACACACTTTGAGATAAGTATTTATACAACTTCACAGACACTCCTGGGAAAGGCTGACACAGATTCTCCAACTGTGTCCCTTTACCCAGACTATACGGTAGTAATTACTGCCACCACCCAGTTAATAATATCAGCTACTAAAAGGCCCTTAAAAGGGTGTCAAATTATTACTGTGCAATATTATTATCCAATGGTAGTATGACTAACAGTCAAGGCTTACTTTAGAGTGGCCTATTACAATAACCTCTATAAATATGCAATGTACTCTAGAGCTTATCTCTACACAAATCAGCCACAGGTAGAAGGTTTTAAAAATATTTAATAATAAATAGTTAAAACACAAGACAAAACTACTGCACCACAGAGATATTTAAGAGTTCAGAGATCACACAGAAACTTAAAATAATACAGTAGGACAGGTCAGATTTCAAAGAAAAATACCTAATTAATCTTTACTAGCTTTAACTATTCCTACAAGAAATCACAGTGCTAAAACTTACATGTGAGCACAAGGCAGAGTGCCGATAAGTTAGATGTCCAAAGTCAAAATGTTTTCAGTCTGTTGTGAGAAATAGTATTTAAACATTACTAACAAACATGTTTGCTGGGTCCCTCCCCAAAATTACATAATTTTTGACACTTAGGTTTTCCCAGGCAAACAAACTGCATTATTTAGCAATGTAACACCTGCACAGAAATTTACAACAATAGAAGACATTTCACATGTATATTCTAACAGAAACCAGAGCAATAAAGCGCCTTCCACATCTAAATTCTGGTCATAAACATTAACCTTAAAACAATGGGCATGAAACCTTCATCCAGCCGCAGTGGAGCTGAATTATAACATTAAAGGGTCACAATATGCTTCACTGGGCCAGTAGAATGCAATGTTGTCAGATATTTTGCAGTTCCACATTTCACAGTATTCTTTACACTCAAGAAACATGCCTATATTTTACATTTATTATCAAGGAAACATGCCTGTATTTTACATTTATTTATACAGTTGATAGAATTATGTATCAAATTCTGTTTGACTAGGCTGGCAGCCTTTGCCCATCTCTCCCCAATTGTCACATCTCTTCCCCTTGAGAAACATTGCTTGAGAGTGTCAGGTCTGTCTGGGTGTACCTCACCCCATTATCTGTCTTGAGAGCCTATCTGCATTGGCATTGCTATTCCTACTGCGGTGCTGCACTGGCATATATGCTTAATCCCAGACTCCATCTCAGCAAGTTGGCATTTTGATGATTGGCTCTCTTTAACCATGTTAGAGGATTGTGATCGGTCATCACAGTGAATTTTCTTCCATACAGATAAGGCTGAAGTTTTTGTGGTGCCTACACTATGGTTAGACATTCCTTTTCTACCGCTGCATAGCATTCCTCCCTGGGTTGGAGCCTATGACTGAGATAAACCACTGGGTGCTCTTCTCCCTCTGAAGAAATCTGGTTAAGTACAGCCCCCACCTCATAGTTTGAAGCATCCACCTGCACAACAAAATCTTTGCTGTAGTTTGGACTGGCTAACACAGGGGGTTCTCCCAAAGCTTCCTTAAGCTTCAGAAATGCCTGCTCACATGCTGGGGTCCACACTACCTTATCTGACCTGTTCTTCCTTGTCAGGTCTGTGAGGGGAGCAGCTATGGTACTATAATTGGGAACGAACTTTCTGTAGTACCCTGCTGTCCCTAAGAATGCCCTCACCTGCTTTTTGGTAACAGGTGCAGGCCATGCCTGAATAGCTTCCACTTTGGCAGGTTCTGACCTTATCTTACCACTCCCCACTCTATGTCCTAGGTAGGAGACCTCTGCCATACTCACCTGACATTTGCTTGGCTTAATGGTCAACCCTGCCCTCTGTAGTCTGCCCAGCAGCTCCCTGACATGCTGAAGGTGCTCTTGCCAGGAATGGCTGTAGATAGCAATTTCATCCATGTAAGCAAGGGCAAACCCTCCTGCTACGATATGATCTACCAGCCTCTGGAAAGTCACTGGGGCATTCTTCATCCCAAAGGGCATCTTTGTGAACTCCTACAAGCCAAAAGGAGTCACGAAGGCTGACTTCTGTCTAGCACTGGGAGTCAAGGGCACCTGCCAGTAACCCTTGGTAAGATCAGTGGTTGTAAGATACTTAGCCCCACCCAGCTGCTCTAGGGCGTCTTTTGTCTTAGGCATTGGGTAAGCATTCGACAATGTGTGACTATTTAATTTCCTGTAATCCACACAGAACCTGGTGTTGCCATCCTTCTTTGGGACCAGTACCACTGGGGAGGCCCAAGGGCTATTGGACTCTTGAATCACCCCTAGTTCCAACATCTCCTGTACCTCTTCCCTCAGAATCTGTTTGACTCTATCAGGCACCCTATAAGGGGCCTGCCTGATGGGCCTTTGGGTTCCTGTATCCACCTGGTGCTCCCTGGTTACCCGGTGAACATGCCCCCAACCTTCTGCAACACTGCTCGGATTTCTCGAACTTGGGTAGGGGATAGCTGCTGGGACATTGCTACCCCTTCCACCAAGGTGTCAGCCTGAGCCTCACTGAGGAGATAAGTCACCAGATCTCTCTCAGACTCCTCCTGCAATCCACTGCAAATGCTCGGCACAAGGGCCTCCCTATCATGGTAAGGTTTCATCAGGTTAACATGGTACAGTTTGTGCCCCTGCCATCTGCCTAGCACTTCCACCATGTAGTTAGCATCACTTACCATTCTTACAACCTTGTAGGGTCCCTCCTAAGCTGCCTGCAACTTGTGTCTGACAGGAATGAGAACCATCACATGCTGCCCTACAGCATACTCTGTAGCTTGAGCATTCCTGTCATACCACACCTTTTTCTGTTGTTGAGCTTCTGCCAGGTTCTCCTGGGCCAGGCCCATGACGTCCCTGTGCTTTGTCCTAAGGCTCAGGACATATGCCACAACAGACTCCTTGTGAGACTCACACTCACCTTCCCACTCATCTCGAATTAAATCTAGAGGTCCCCCTCACCCTATGCCCATACAACAACTCAAAGGGTGAAAAACCTGTGGATTCCTGGGGAACCTCTCTGTAAGCAAACAACAGATGGGGCAAATATTTGTTCCACTCTCTCTTAAACTGATGTGCAAATGCCCGTAGCATGGACTTGATTGTAGAGTTTAACCAGTCAACAAGACCATTAGTCTGGGGATGGTAGGGGGTGGTCTTCATTTGCTTCACCTCACAGGACTTCCACAGACAAGCCAGCAGGTCTGACATAAAATTGGCACCTCTGTCAGACAGTATTTCCTTTGGGAAACCTACCCTGCTGAAAATCTCTAGCAAAGCATTTGCCACCTTCTAGGCCTCAGTGGAGGACAAAGCCACTGCCTCAGGGTATTGTGTAGCATAATCTACAATTACTAGGATATACCTTTTTCCTGTGGAACTTGGGGTACTCAGAGGAACCACAATATCCATAGTTATCCTCTGAAATGGCTCCTCAATCACAGGCAAAGGCATCAAAGGAGCTCTCACCTTGTCTCCTGCCTTGCCTACCTTTTGGCACTGCTCACAGATCCTGCAGTACCCTGTTACATCTTTGGAAATTCCAGGCCAGTAGATGTTTTGCATAACATACCTCTTTGTACGTTTTATGCCCATATGGACTGCAAAGGGAGTATCATGGGCTATGGCTAGAAGTGCTAGATGGTAAGCTCTAGGCACTAACAACTGCTGTACTCTCTCACCTTCTAGCCCTCCCTCATGGGTCCACTCTCTGTACAGTAACCCTTTGCTTCAGTATACAGATTCCCCCTTCCCTTGAAAATCAGGTGCCTCCCTAGCTACCTGCCTCAGACCTTGCAATGTAGGGTCTGAGAGCTGAGCCTGTCTCAAGTCTCTCCTTGTAACCCTTCCCAGCTCCCCTTCCACAGGAAGTCTGGTATCCTCTGACAGCGGTGCCTCGCTATCAGCCAGGGTACTACTACTCACTTCTACCTTTGCAGTTACCCTGTCCAAGGGAACATCAGTACTCAAGCAGCTGTGGCTCACATTCTGTCTCACTGCTACAGAGCAGCTCCCTCCCTGAAGTAACCACCTCAGCAGTCCTGGCTGCAAGTGTGCAGTCTGTCTGGGTCTCCCCCAGGCTACCAGACCCACATGCTTGTCTCCTATCCTCACTTCATGTAACTGCATAAGTACATAGTACTGCCTCATCCAAATCCTTCCCACTCAGGATATCTACAGGATGGTAGTTCCATACCCCTGTTGTCTCAAGGCAACACACTGTTGGCATTTTGTCTTTCCCACTTACTGGCTCCCTCACCTTGCCTCCGAGGACATCTGTATGCCACATGGCCCCACTGGTTGCATTCAAAACATTTAATCCTAGCTCCTGGATGTGTACCTGGACTAGTGGCTTCCCCTGCTACTGGCAGATTCTGTTGGGGCAGTCTGTGCTGCCCACCATGGGTTCCTTTAGTCCCATGAGCAGTACTGGGGGTCCCTTTCCTGTGCAGGGCTGCCCTGCTTGCTAGGTATAGGTCTCCCTTCTTCCCCATCTCCTCTGAAGTAGCACACTGTCTATCAGCTAACCAGATCCTCATGTCCTCAGGCAAAGTGCTAAGGGCTTGTTCCCTTACCAAAAGGTCTGCCAGCCCTTCAAAAGTGGTGACCTGACATCCACTCACCCAGCTATGAAAATAAGTGCTCAGTTCAACAACATATTCACATACATTTTCATCTGCCTTGCGTCTATGCTCACGAAACTTTTTCTTGTACATTTCAGGTGTTAGCTTAAAACATTCTAATAAATGTCTTTTTACAGCAGTATTAATCAAAACAGTCAGTGTCATGCATTTTTGCTAAAGAAGTTACAGCTTTACCATGGAGTAAGGGGGTCAGGAACCATACCCAGAGCCTGTGGTCAACTTCATACTGTTTACATACCCACTCAAACATATGAATTAAGCTATCAAAATTATCACCCTCTTTAAACTGTGGAAGAAATTTACTGACCTTTTGTGGTTCTGGGGTCCGGTTACTCCCTTCACCATTACCTCCATGACTCTGATGAAGAGTCAGCATTTCCCTCTCGTGTATCCTCTGCGCCATTCATTTTCCTCAGCTTGTAGACTCCTCATTTTCTCGGCTGCTTCTAGTTCCATACGCCTGACCTCCAACTCAAGTCTCTTTAGCTCCAGCTGGATTTTTAAGTCCACTGCAGAAAGGTTGAGCTGTCCATTCTCCGAGGATATTGTATCACCACTGTAAGTCGGATTGTCCTCCAGGCTGCTGTTCTCTGATGCAGCTGTAACCAAGGCTGCAATCAGGTCTGCTTTAGTCAGGTTTCCATGCACCAGTCCCCTAGCCTGGCACATCTCCGCCAGCTGGTTTCTTGTCAGCTTTCCATACTCTTCTGCTGATATACTGCCTGATCACCCAGACTAACACTAAGCTAACAAAAGAAATAAAACAATTGTGATCTGAACTCTGAGTATACATTGCGTGGCTGTTTTAGAGTACAAAAACATTTTTAGAGATTACTGTACATAAGCTACAGGAATTCGCTCTACCCGCACCACTACAAGCCAATTAGTATGTGAAGTAGATCCCACCACTGACAAACACTTGTGATGACCGTGCCCTGGCCCAGCATTCAAGGAGCCTCAATCCTCACCACTAACACCAGGGAGGTAGTCTCCAAGAAGAGGAAAGGATAACTAATACACACAGTAAAGTGCAATTTCCCTTAAGTGCACACAGAGATCAGTCAGTCTGGGGCTGGTTGCTCCCTTGCTCAAGAGGTCCCCAATAAGACTCCCCACTGGCACAGCTATAGGGTCCAGGTCTCAGCCTAACTGGGCAAGCTAAAACCTCCAGTATTCTCTCTGTCCAACCAGTGCTTCGTGTCCCTGCCAAGTAGCTGACACAACACACACTTTGAGATAAGTATTTATACAACTTCACAGACACTCCTGGGAAAGGCTGACACAGATTCTTCAACTGTACCCCTTTACCCAGACTATACAGTAGTGATTACTGCCACCACCCAGTTAATAATATCAGCTACTAAAAGGCCCTTAAAAGGGTGTCCAGTTATTAGTGTGCAATATTATTATCCAATGGTAGTATGACTAACAGTCAAGGCTTACTTTAGAGTGGCCTATTACAATAACCTCTATAAATATGCAATGTACTCTAGAGCTTATCTCTAAACAAATCAGCCACAGGTTGAAGGTTTTAAAAATGTATAATAAATAATTAAACACAAGACAAAACTACACCACAGTGATATCTAAGAGTTCAGGGATCACACAAAAACTTAAAATAATACAGTAGGACAGGCCTGATTTCAAAGAAAAATACCTAATTAATCTTTACTAGCTCTAACTATTCCTACAAGAAATCACAGTGCTAAAACATACATGTGAGCATAAATCAGAGTGCTGATAAGTTAGATGTCCAAAGTTAAAATGTTTCCAGTCTCTTGTGAGAAATAGTATTTAAACATTACTAACAAACATGATTGCTGGGTCCCGCCCCAAATTACATAATTTTTGACACTTGGGTTTTCCCAGGCAAACAAACTGCATTATTTAACAATGTAACACCTGCACAGAAATTTACAACAATAGAAGACATTTCAAATGTATATTCTAACAGAAATAAGAGCAGTAAAGCACGTTCCACATCTAAATTCTGCTCATAAACTTTAGCCTTAAAACAATGGTCATGAAACCTTCATCCAGCCGCATTGGAGCCGAATTCTAACATGAAAAAGGTCACAACGTACTTCACTGGCCCAGTAGAGTGCAATGTTGTCAGATATTTTGCAGTTCCACATTTCACAGTATTCTTTACACTCAAGAAACATGCCTGTATTTTATATTTATTATCAAGAAAGCATGCCTGTATTTTACATTTATTTATACAGTTGATAGAATTATGTATCAAATTCTATTTGACTAGGCTGGCAGCCTTCACCCATCTCTCCCCAATCGTCACAGAGCCTATACAGAAAA
The DNA here is from genome assembly GCF_019279795.1 of Protopterus annectens. Taxonomy (NCBI): domain Eukaryota; kingdom Metazoa; phylum Chordata; order Ceratodontiformes; family Protopteridae; genus Protopterus; species Protopterus annectens. The sequence continues at coordinate 197,639,502 of NC_056732.1, read as the reverse complement.
AGTGTACTCATGAAAGGGTGTTAGATCAAAGAATGCAGTCTGTAAATCCAAATAATGTTCAAGTGAGTAGTTTACATAAGAGTCAGTGGGTGCACTGAGACTGAATACACAAAGTAATAAAGATGCGTTGGGGGGGCTATAAATAGAAGGTAAATGTTTGGGTGGGATTATTATTATTATTATATATATATATATATATATATATATATATATATATATATATATATATATATATACACACACACACATATGGGTCCCCTACGAAATCTGAATACACAGAATCCCGACGCCCAAAATACCGAGACGAAAAGCCCGAAACCCCACATTACCGAAAGACCAGAAGCGCGAAATTTAAAATCCCGATCTTAAGGAATTTTGAGTTAGTGCTTTTGGTGTTGCGGTTCAGGTAAGTATGTGTGTGTAAGTGTGTTTGTGGGGGGCTTTAGTGTGTGTAAGTGTGTGTTGTGACTGCTGTGTGTGTGTGTGTGTGTGTGTGTGTGTGTGTGTGTGTGTGTGTGTGTGTGTGTGTGTGTGTGTGTGAGGGACTGTAATGTGTGGGTGTGAGTTTGCCTTGTGTATATGTTTGTGCGATCTCGGAGTTAGAATAATAAAGTAGGGGGGTGTGAGGGCCCCCCCTTGCTTATCTTTAGTGTAGGGTAGTTTGTCTACAGTAAATATATGTGTGTATGTATGTATGTGTGTATATATATATATATATATATATATATATATATATATATATATATATACACATACACACACACATATATATATATATATATATATATATATACACATACACACACACACATATGGATCTAGGACTTTTGATCAAAAGCCCGAATCCAATACACCGAACACACTTTAACGAAAGCGCTTTCATCAAAAAAAAAAAAACAAAAACAAAATCTACTTGAACACAGGGGGGGAAACCCCCCTGCACACCCCCCCCTACTTTAATATTCTCACTCCGTGGTCGCACTACAGTGGGGAAAAGGGAATTTTCCCTTACCGCACCGTAGTACGACCGGGACAACAAGCATACTACACCCAAGTATGCTCACCAAATTGGGATTTGGTGAAAGATGCAGTAGAGCATCTGTACGGATCCCATATATATATATATGTATATATATATAATCATGTACAGAAGCAATCCCCCCCACTTCTGTGCCTTTACCTTATAGCAGTGAAAGGTCCTGTTCAACTCTATACAGTGTAGTGTCACCAAGGACATGCATGTTGTGGCAGAGAGAGCAGACAAAATGTCATCTGCTTTAGGAGGTAATGGCAATCTACTCCAGTATTTATGCCATGAAACCCCAGAGGCATTTCAAAATAACACTGGAAGATGACACCATCAGGTCTAAAGTTGACCAGCATACTACTAGAGATGTGCAGAGGACAGCAAGGAGTAATGCTAGGGATTATAATGTGGATGGTTGAAGGCGAGAAGAAATTCTTCAAGACAGATGTCAACATTACTAAGCCAGAGTAGAAAGATGATTAAAATACTTCTGTGAGATTTTCCAAGGATAATGCTTCAAATAACAAAAGCTGTCCATCTTTTTCTCAGTATTTTTGTTGGGTAACTTATTTTATCTACTTATATTTTTCATTTTTATGCATGTACACTAACTTTAATCCCACTTTTATTAATGGTTTAGACTTGCAAAATGCCGTAGTTTATAATATAGGAAGATTTATCATATCAGTTGATGATGCAAGTCAGTGCTGACTGGTATGCTCATGTGTCCTAAGGTCGATAAGTGCAAGTGCTAAATTTCTTGTGGTTATCCATTCCATCTCATGAAGTATCTTTATCACTGCTTTGTATAAAGTAGTGTCGAAGGCTAAACTTGCATTCCTATATGCTGTACATGTTATGAAGTGGACCAAAGGATGCAGCATTTCAGTGACACGTTTTACATTGGTCTCTGCTTTAGTTAAGAACTCCCTTTCCAACACTAATGTGAAGTGCACACAGTAATTTTGTCATCTCCCACTATAGCCTTGCCTTGGACTGAAGCAACAAACTGATCTTTCTCGGCTTCCTTAGAACAACTGCTTTCTAGGAAGGTGTTAAGGGACAGTTATGACCTAAGCATAGCTTTTCTGTTCTCCAGAAGGTGTTTCCATACCTAGAGAATGATCACTATACCTTCATAAATTAAAAAAAAAATGTGACTTTGCAGCTTCTCCCCCCCTCTGCCATTTAAGTGGCTTCTTAAAGACACACCTGATTGGGAGCTGAATTAAATCTTTTAATGTTTCTTCTAATCTGCCTTGCTCTTGCATCATTTTGCCTATTGCATCTGAAATCCTTTGGCAACAACCAGTATAAACTTAGCAGTGTATCTATAGCTCTCTTTTTTTTCACACCGACTGAGGCCATATAGCTTTTCAGGCTCAGAATTCACAATTCTTTGACTTTTTGATGTCATATAATCCTGCATTCTTTACCTTCCTTATAAAGTGGATATAAAAAGTTTACACACCCCTGTTAAAATACTAGGTTTTTGCGATATAAAAAATGAGACCACAATAAATAATTTCAAAACTTTTCCCGCATTTAATGTGACCTATAGCCTGTAGAATTCATTTGAAAAACAAACAAATCTGTTTAGGGAAAAATATAGAAAAGTAAAAGTACAATTTAATTACAACATTCAGTCTTCTTGGGTACACACCTGCCATCAATTAGAAAGACTCAGATTAACCCCAAATAAACTTCAGCTTTCCTTAGAATTTTCCTGACATTTACTCACTTGCCTGCTACAGCAAGAGCTATGGTTCACAGACAGCTTACAAAGCATCAAAGGGATCTCATTGTTGAAAGGTATCAATCAAGAGAAGGGTACAAAAAAATTTCCACAGCATTGAATATACCATGCAACACAGTGAGGATAGTCATCAAAAAGTGGAGAAAATGAATTTCTGGTACATACTGGTTGTGTGCTACGTGACAACAATCTCCTTTATTCTCCTTATGTCTGGACTATGGGGTAGGGTTGCAAGATGGAATCCTTTTTCTTACACAGAAAAACATCCTGGCCTGGCTAAAATTTGCAAAGCAATACATCAGGGCTCCCAAAAGCATGTGTGAAAATGTGTTATGGTCTGATGAGACCAAGGTTGAACTCTGGCCACAATTCCAAAAGGTACATTTGGCACAAAAACACTTTGCATCACCCAAAGGATGCCATCCCCATGGTGAAGCATGGTGGTGGCAGTATCATGCTTTGGGGTTGCTTTTCTTCAGCTGGAACTGGGGCCTTTAGTCAAGGTGGAGGGAATTATGAACAGTTCCAAATACCAGTCAGTTTTGGCCCAAAACCTCCAGGCGTCTGCTAGAAAGTTGAAGATGAAGAGGAATTTCACCTTTCAACACAACAGTAACCCCTAGCATACATCCAAATCAACAAAAGAATGTCTTCACCAGAAGAAAATTAAAGTTTGGGAATGGTCCATCCAGAGCTCAGACCTAAATCCAGTAGAAAATATGTGGGGTGACCTGAAGAGGGCTGTGCACAAGGGATGCCCTCGTAATCTGACAGATTTGGAGCACTTTTGCAAGGAAGAGTATGCAAATATTGCCAAGTCAAGATGTGCCATGCTGATAGACTCCTACACAAGAAGACCGAATGCTTTAATTAAATCAGAAGTTGCTTCAATCAAGTATTAGTTTAAGGGTATGCACACACAACAAAGTTTTACTTTAAAAGTATGCACACTTATGCAACCAGCGTATTGTACGTTATTTTATTTTTTTTATATATTTTTTCCCCTAACAGATTTGTTTGGTTTCAATTGAATTGTACAGGTTAAAGGTCACATTAAACATGGGAAAAGTTTTGAAATGATTTATTGTGGTCTCATTTTTTTTACATCATGAAAACCTGACATTTTAACAGGGGTGTGTAAACTTTTTATATCCACAGTAAAACTGTTAAGCCTTTTATAGACTGAAGGTGAGTAAACCTGATAACCATTGAGAGTCGGCTTCAGTAATTAACTGAGCTTATCAAGACAGGGGCTGTATTGTTTTGGCTGACTCAGGGAAGGAAGACAGGATCTGAAACTCCCAAAATATCACTTTTTATAATGGCTGTTATCTCCATTATTTTTAACACCGTGATTAACATATCACTAAAGATATAGGCAATCATATAGTAATATGAAAGAAAACAATCCATATTAGTATTTCCAGTTACCTGGATTATAAGCATGCTCTTTTTATAACTATCCTCAGTCCAACATTATATAAATTGCTCAATTCCTGCCTTCCCTTAAACCTTAGTCCTCCTCCAGAACACTATTTTACATGTATTTTTCCTGCAATTTCCATTTATTTCTGTGTAATTGGCTCTTTCACTTTTCTAAAGATTCCACTTCCATTTTTATCTCTGTTACAATATTTAATAATCCAAATACAGTTTATATAGACTTTGATTTCCATTGTCTAGTAATTGCTTTTTTTGCCAGCCACCAGAATTAGCTTTAACAAGGCCTTATATGTTTCAATAATTCAGATTCTGTGTTCCAGCTCAAAGGAAATATTTCCTTACTAACACCCATTTGTTCACCCAATATTTCTGACAGAATACTCTGTAGGGACTTTTTAAAATGTGCTGACTCACTACACTGCCAAAACATATGTTCCCAGTTACTTCTTTCTTTACTATCACACCTCCAACAGTTGCCATCTGCCTGAGGAAAAATTCTTTGGAGTCTGCTTGAAGTATAAAAATACCTATGAAAACACTGGATAAGCAAAAATCATAAACCTTCTAGACTTTGATTGCTTATTTGGGAGTCATACATATGTCCTCCCATTGTTCACTTGTAATTTGCTTATCTAGTCTCTCTTTCTCCTCTCAAACTTGTCTAACCTCCTCTGATAGATTCTTGTAGTTCTTCAATATTTTACGTGCCCTACTAATTATCCTTTTTTTTTAACAGCAGCTTCTATTCTGGATTCAACTAAAAAATTCTATCAGAGCAGATCTTTCAGTTAAGATTCATGTATCCTTTTCTCTTTGTCCATGCTCTGATATCAATCCCTGGTAGGGAAGACTGTCTCTAGCCTGTAACCCATATGTCCTTGGCATCTTACTATTCTATTATCTTTCCCTTTCTAGTTATTTACTTCCAATGCTTTGGTCCTTTTACCAGTTTTCTGCAGTAAATTTCATCCCCCTCTAGCCTCTCTGTACCCCTACTTGCAGTTATCCCTATTGGCAAAATGCTGTCCTCATTCATGCGTAGGCTTAGTTCTTAGAATATTTTCTTTTACTTTATGAGTATAATAGTCGGTGCGGCTGCTGTTATTCTGTTAAAGGATCTGCATCCAAAATCCCACTCTGTCTCTCTCCTTATTTCTTGAATTTAGCCCCAATTTCATCATCAATGCTTGCCAATTTGAATTAAAACTTTCTGCTTGTGTTATGTATATGAGCCTTAATTGTACAACTCTAAAATATCCCTTCAAATCAGGTAATCCTAAACCACCTTGTTCTGTTGAAAGGATCAACTTATCCTAGTTAACCCTTCCCCTCATCCCCACCCAGATAAATTCCTTCAGCTCTTTATTAATTTTTGTCCACAACTTCTCCTCCAGTTGATAAAAATATGCATAACCTGTATGTAAAACTAAAAAGACTAAAATATGTTCACTGCTTTTATTTTATCTCTATTCATAAACAAGAGCTTCCAGTTTCTCAGTTTTTATATTATCTTTTGTTTAGTCTCTCCCCCATAATCCTTATTTGTCTTAACAGAAGTGTTTTTAATCTATACTCTTAAATACTTCATATTATCGTGTATCCTTAAATATGGATATTGCCAAAATAATTCATGTGTGGGTACATAATTTGTGGCTGTAACTTTTGTTTTATCTTCATTAATCTTAAATCTCAAAAAGACTTGAAGCTGTCTGAAAATGTTCCACAACACTGAGATGCCCTTTTCCGGATTTATCAGGTACAAAATAATATCGTCTGCAAATAAAGCCAACTTTTCTTGATTACCATACTAATTATATCCTTGAATTTCTGAATCCCCTATTTTCATTTCCAGTGGCTCTAAACATAAAGCAAATAGCAAAGAGGAAAAAGAACAACCCTGCCTAGTTTCTCTGTTGAGACAACTTCTCAGAGAGCAACACCCCCTTGCCATACTTTAATTATTGCCTTCAATCCCTTGTGTATATATCTTCCTAATTAATCTTATTATTGTATTCGGGAATGCAAATGATTCCATTGCTCTACTCATAAAATCCCAGGTTTCTTTGTCAAATGCTTTCTCTGCATCAAAATACACCAACAGCAGCAGTATTTTCTTACATTCTGCTGTTCTCTGGATCATTGTTGTTCTATTAATGTTTTCAAATATTTGCTTCCCCTCCACCACACCACGTTGATCCATATCTATCTATTTTCGGAAAACCACTGTCATTCTTTAGCTAGTATATACATAAACACTTTAGAATCATGGTTTTAAAATTGAAATGGATCTATATAAAGCTGGGTCTAATAGGTCTTTGCTGTCTTTAGGTATTACCGCCACCACTGCTTTCTTCTAAGATGTTGGAGTTTTCCCTCATTGTAAAATACTGTTAAACAAAACCTTCCAGATCTTTATCACTTTCTTCCCTCCTAACTTCCATACTTTCACAGGAATACCATCTGTGCCTGGAGACTTTCCTGCGTATTGATTATACATCACCATTTTGTCTCATTTGCTCTCCTCCTATCTTGACTGTTAATAGTTGAGCCTCATCTACCTCTAACCTTGGCATACTTAAGTTTTCCTTAATATTTCCATTTGTGCTCTTTCTTGATTTCCACATTTCTGTGCTTTATAGAAATTTTCATAAAATTTCCAAAATATCTCTAATACCTCTATAGGATGTCTGGTTATATTTCTTGTTATAGGTTCCAAGTTTGGCAACAAACCTTTCTACTATTTGTTGCCTAAGTCATTGTGCTAAAAGTTTTTGTGCTTTGGAGTTATTATCAAAAAATAGTTGCTCAACAGCAATCTTTCTAAACTCATCCATGTTATCCAGGTGCTCCCTTGATTTTCTCTTTAGCACTCTGTGGTTGCACCTCTTCTTGTTCTGTAAGATTCACCTAATTCTGGAATACTTTAACTGTCAGCCCCTGTAAGTAATTCCTATGACTTCTTAATGTATCTTTTTTTCCACCCCGTTTTTAATCCCCATTTTCCTTTTATCTTACTCACTAGCTATAACTTCCGGAGAAATTTCTATCTTCCTTAAAGTGAGGAAAAGGATAATTTTCCTAATCCCCACTGTAGTGCAATCCAATGCAAAACACCAATGCTCCAAACTACGAACACAACCTATGTGCCGATGTTTCCAAGTTGACAGCATTTGTGTTCTCAGTTTTCCCTTTATGCACCTTTCCATTCGACCTTCAGAGACACAGTAAGGTGCATTTCTTTATTTTGATGGTAAACGTGTATATATATATATACACACACACACACACACACATATATATATATATATATATATATATATATATATATATATATATGTTAATGTGCTTAACGTCAGCCCAATAAAGTTGAAACATAAATGTCGAACCATCTGCACATGTGAAGAGGTCACTCTACAGAGCATGCTGAAGTAAAAGAAAGTATTTTCTGCAGAAGGAGGGCAACCCCCCCTCCTACACCCCACATTCAGTGCTAATTACATATGCTTACTCCAAGATTGCATGATCCCCAGGAAAGGATCTTATTCTCCTTCTCCAAGGATAGTACAGTTGTGTAAAATCTTACCATAACATTAGATGTCCTTCTGTTCACTGTTGCAGTACTTCTTAAAGAAGTGATGTCCTGCCCTAGGCAGACCATTACTCTGCCAGTATAGATGAGCTTAAAAGAGATCTTCTTTGCACCATATGTCACATTTATGCTCCCCACACAGAACACAGGGTATAAAAGAGACATACAGATGCAACTACTCTGAACTAAATTGTCCCAGAAGAGAACAATTGTCATAGGACAAAGGAGTCTGTGCACATCCAGAAGGAAAAAAATGCAGAATAAACCAGAAGGGGTTGGAAGGAGGGGGTTAGTACTGCATCAGTAAATAGAAGGACATCTACTGTTATGGTAAGATTTTACACAGCTGTGTTATGTCCTTCTATATCACTGTTGCAGTATTCGTTATAGAAGGGAGAGTGAAAAAGCTCAAGAAACAGAATGGGAGGTGGAAGGCAGAGAGTATCCCTCAAAAAATCCACACCAAATGGTTTCAGCAAAACACGATCTGGCTCTAGAAACTATATCTAACTTATAATGCTTAGTAAAGGCATGCACTGAAGACCAAGTACCAGCTTCAAAGATGGAATTGGTGTTTAACTCCTTGAAGAAGGCACCAGAAGAGGCAACAGCCCTAGTGGAATGAGCTCAAAACAGAAGCAGACAGAGACTTGCCATGAAAGGAATAACAAGAAGAAATGGCCTTGGATATCCAGGAGGCGATGGTTTGCTTAGAATCAGCCAAACCCAAACACCTGGGATTAAAAGAAACAAAAAGCTGATCAGACTTACGAATAGTTCTAATTTTATTCAAGTAATACCATTTTATTCAAGTAATACCTGAACTGTCTGTAAAAATCTAAGGTGTGCACGACCCTCTCACTTAGTAGACTGAGGAGAAGAGAAAAAGGATGGGAGTTGTACTGACTGATTTAAGGACAACTCATTTACCACCTTGGGCATAAAAGAAGGATTAGTACAAAAGAACACCCACCCTAACCTGTGAAAAAACAAAAAAGGAGGAATGGCCATATGGGTCTGGAGCTTAGAAACCCTCTGAGCAGAATTAAGAGCCAGCAACAAAACAATCTTCCAGGTACAGTGTTGCAAAGAAGCAGAATCTGCAGGCTCAAAAGGAGCCTGAGTCAATTTTTCCAAAAAAAAATTAAGGTTTCAGGGAGGAGGAATAGTTTTTTTTTTGGAGGCCTAATATGCAGGATGCTTTTAAGAAATTGTTTGACCCCAAAACAAGAAGTTAAAGGAGGAATCGAGGGCATTCAAGCAGAAATGTCTGATAAATGAACCTTCGCAGTGTAGGCCAAGCCAGACTGGAACAACTCACACAAATAAGAGAAAAAGGGTCCTGGTTACAAGCATGGCACCATATCAAGATCTTCTCATTTGGACATTTAGGATTTTCTTGTTGAGGGTTTCTTTGCCTCCTGTAAAACCATGAGCAAATCCTCAGAAAAGAGGTGCCTGAAAGGGATCAAAACCCTATCACCCACAATGTCAGTTGCAGAATGGACAAGTGGGGCTGGATGAGAGACCCCTTGTCCTATATGAGGAGATCAAACCAGAGAGTTAATTTGTGATGATTGCCCCTGGCCAGATGCATTAAGAGGGGAAACCAGTGTTGTCCTGTCCAAAATGGAGTCACTAGCAAAGTTTTTGTAGAGTTCAGGTGAATCTTCTGCAGGACTCTTGGAATAAGAGGAGGGAAAGCATAAAGAAACCTCCCCTTCCAAGGAAAGGAAAGGGTGTCCATCTTCAAGGCCATATGGCATGACACTCTGGAACAGAAGATAGGAACCTGCCTGTTCATAGGGAAGGCAAAAAGATCTACCGAAGAATACCCCACTGATGGACAATGTCCAAAAACATGTCTCTGTGAAGCATCCATTTGTGATTCAGTGTTCTGGATCTGCTCAGAGAGTCTGCCACAAAATTGTGCTCTGAAGGAATGTATACTGCCTGAAGAGTTAACTGATAACCGAGAGCCACAGCCCAAGCCTGAAGCACCATCCTGCAGAGGAGATATTTTGTGCCCCCCAGCTTGTTGACATACCACATCACTGTAGTGTTGTCTGTGTACACCTTCAAAAGGCCTGGAAAGATCATGGGGTGAAAAGCCTGAAGGGCCAGAATCAGAGCCCTCATCTCTTTGACATTGATATGGTGCAACATCTGATTGGGAGGCCAAAGATCCTGAACTTTCAGGTGACCAAGAGATGCACCCACCCTATGTACAAGGCATCAGTGAACAGCTCTTGAGATGAGACTGTAGGGAGAAAAGGCTGGCCTGGGTTGAGAGCGAACTGTAGAATCCACCACTCAACTACTTCTTGAGACAGGGAAGGAGAGGTACACTGAAATTCAGAGGGTGGCAATGCTGCAAATAAACAGATGTGAGGTACCACTGAAGCTTGTGCATATGCAGTCTGGCAAAAGGAAGCATTGGAATAGAAGAGGCTATGAATCCCAGGGCCATAACAAACTCCCTGGCTGGCATGGCAGTCAGGGGAAGAAGAGAATGAAAGAAGGCTGTCAACGACAGTAGTTTGGAGGTGGAAGAGAGGCTGACATTGGCACCATCTGGATCCTGCAACACAGGTACACATGACCCTGAGAGGGAGTCAGGACAGACATGACAGTAAACTCCCGACTTTGAAGAAGAAAGATGGTGAACTGCAGATCCTGCAGCAACCGACTGGGAGAAGGTGCTTTAAGCAACAGGTCATCTAGATATGGAAACATCTGAATGCCTTGGAGCCTTCAGAAGGAAGTCAAAGGAGCTAGGCATTTTGTGAATACCCTTGACACAGTAGAGAGGCCAGAGGGCAGAGCAGAGAACTGAAAATGAGAGGAAGACACAGAAATGTAATAACTTCCTGAAGAAAGGGTGAATGTTGATATGAAGGTGAGCATCTTGCAGATCCAAGGACACCAGAAAACATGGGGTAATAAAAGAGGAAACAGAGTTTGAAGAGAAGCATCCAAAAAGAAGGGATCTTGATAAAGATTTTAAGCTGGGAGAGATCCAGAAATAGGTCTCTCAGTGCCCTTCTTCCGAGGAACCAGGAACATCCTGGAATAAAAAACCCATCACACTTGGGAAGGGGAGACAGGTTGAATAGTGCCTTGGTTCAACATGGACCCTAGAACCCTAGGAAATTGCTCTAGAGGAGGTTGAGGAATCTCAGAAAATGGAGAGAGAGTTTTACATACCATGAAATAACCCTGACTGATGATGGAAAGAACCCAAGAGTCTGTAGTAATGAAATACTAGTTTGTAAGACAGAGAGAGAGCTGAAGGTACAAAGGAACCTGGTCTAAAAGTGTGTGTGTGGCGGGGGGGGGGGGGTTGTCAGAGAATCAGGCTTATCAGATAAAGGAAGCTTCTGTGCCACAGAAATCTGAGAAGCCTTAGCAGAGGGGGACAGCCTCCCACCCTTCCTGCCCTTACAGGACTGGCGGGATTGCCTGCAAACAAAAGCAGATCTAGAAGGATAATTCCTCTGGAACTTATGGATGAGAGACAAAAATGTTTAAGGTCTTGCTAGGCTTTGCCTTTCTCTTGAAGAGACTTAAACAAGTCAGGAACAGCAGTCCCAAAAAGATGACTATTATCCAAAGGAACATCCAACAACTTGGCCTTAATACCCTCAGGAATAGACTGGAGATGAAGCCAAGAATAATGTCTCGTGAAGCACCCAAAAGAAGAGATGTCAGCAGTATCATAGCTGCACGTAATAGAGTGGCGAGCCACTTGAGAAGCAGAACCTAAAAAAGATATGGGAGAGGATTTGCTATCAGAATCAGGGAGGGCAGAGATAACCTGACAAGTCTGAGGAATCAAAGCCAGAATATACCTGGTCATGTGGGTCTAGTAATTAATAGCCTTAAAGGCCAAAGTAGCAGTAGTGTAAACTTTTTTGCCAGTCCGCTCAAATGCCCTGCTGTCCTTATCAGAGGCAAAAGTTTAGAAGGATTGTCAGAATAGTCTGGCACCACAGCAGGTTCAGCAGAATGACATTTAAATAAAAATAGACAATCCTCAGGAAACTTATAGAACCTATCAGGTTTCTTAAGAGCAGAAAGCTGAGAATCTGGAGACTTGGAAGTAGCAATGAAAGTATCTAATAAAGCAGGCAACACAGGAGAAATGGCTGATGGTTTTGGAGTATCCATCTGAAGCAACTCATAACATCATCTCTGAATATCCGACACTTGAGAAGAATCCTACTTAAAGAATTCCATCATTCTAGCAATTGTGCCCCCAAAAGACAATTCCTCGAAAGGCATCTGTGAAGAATAGGACAGACCCCTCACCAGACAGGGAATCCTCATCCGAGGAATCTGGTTGCCTAAACAATTTAGAAGGGGTAGAGGTCCAAGGGAAAGCAGGTTCTGAAACTCCTTGAGGAGACTTTAGAGCTATTAAGGCAGAGAACACATCTGAGTAAACTTTTGTCATTCCCTCTGAGGATACATAGGACAGACTAAAACATGCTTCAGTTTTTGTCTTTTCTTAGAGGAGGCATTAACCCTAACAAATACCAGAGGGTCCAACCCTTGGTGAGATTCAAGAAGAGAACCCAGAACTTCTTCCCCGACCAATATCTGAGGAATCTCTCTAGGACCCTCTGAGGTAATCAACTGCAGTTCCCTCTCGAATTCTGGAGCAGATGCTGCAGCGCCTCAGAGGACTTGCGAAAATACGACTCCATACCAGCCTCCAGCAAGGTCGTGGCAGAGGAATCTGATGTAAACATTGAATGACCTACAGAGCTATTACCTGCTTCTAGAGGGACATCTGGTGGAGACTGGACAGCTAAAGAATCTGGCTGAGACTTCTTGACCTTCTTCTTACCTAGCAGGAGTATTTTGGGGTTAAAGGATTCCACCATGGTACCCTGGGCTAACTGTCTAAGCCATTGGTTATCAAGATAACTGGCCAGAGAAGACAAACAGCTTCTTAATGTCTTAGGCACAAATGCCTTACAGGTACTACAAGAGATATGGTCACGGGAAGCGCCCAAACAAAAAAGAACACGGTTTGTGATGATCCTTATGGGATCCCTCTTGGATGACATGAACTCTAGGTAGTGATATACAAGTCCAAGAAATTAAATGTAAAAATAAAAACAAAAGTAACTCCAACGGGGCACTTATCTGGTGTTGCTAATATTCATTATTTTATTAATTTATTTAAGTTTGATGACCAGGGATGTCCACTGGCCCAAGAACCCATTTTCAGTGGAGGCCCGGGGAGAAAAGCTCCACAATAATTGCAAGTTACATTTCATATGTTACAAAAGGACATAGTTCAAACAGCTAATTAAACATTCACAGATAAGCGCCATGATGTTTGCAATTGGCTTGTCACAATGTTACAAAAATGAAAAGACATAATTCAGTACAGAAATTTCAACATTTACATAAAGTGAATATTTTTGTTATAAACTCAATTGTAGGTTTAACATTTCAAAATATATAGCTAGTAGCCATTAGTAGGTTAGGAAAATGTTATGCATGGAGAGGGTAATAGTATATTTGAGATTGGAGAGTACAGTACAATAGATATTAGATTATTGTTTATTTAAAAACTAAATTAGTTTTTAGTAGGGGAGGGATTGTTTTGGGTTGGATGAAGTAATATTAGAGGTAGTTGGATGAGTCAGTGCAAGGAGGAATGAGGGGGGGTTTAAGTTGGAGCATGGCAAGAGCATTCCCATGTGGAAGAAAGATGAGAGAGTAGATGAGATTTGAAATTTGTATGGTTAGGTAGGTTGCGTAGGTGTGTGGGGAGAGAGTTCCACTGTTTAGCTAAGGAGTGGGACAGCAGTAGATGACCAGGAGGTCGTGCAGGTTTGTGAACCTGAAGGAGATTTTGTTTTTTGGATCTGAGTGAGTGGTTGGGAATGTAAGGTTTTAAGGAAGTAGTGAGAGCTGGGCAGTTGGCAGGTTTAAAGATGAGCTTGTGGGCAATGGTGAGTTGTAGGTAACTGAGGTAGTTGGGTAGTTCAAGCCAGTTGAGGGTGAGGAGGGAGTGACAGTGGTGGGATGAGTTTTTTGAATTGGTTGCAAATTTGGAGATCTTGTGGTAACAGGATACAAGTTTAGACTGAAGGCCAAGATAGACATTGGTGAAAAGAGGGGCACCATACATAAGGGAGGGGAGTAGTAAGGTGGATGCAAGAGTTTGATGGGTAGAGCGGCTTAGGAAGCGGTTGTGCCTGTAGAGGAGACCTAACTTTTGTTGGATTTTCTTGACTGTGGCATGGATATGGGTGTCAAATTTTAGTTCTTCATCAATAATGATGCCAAGAAGCTTGGTGGGGAACAATTTCAAGGAGGGTGTGGGTGTTGTTTTGGCTCTGTATGGTGAATGTGAATTTGTCAGTGGAGTTTTTAGTAGGGGGAAAAAAACATTAGTTTGGTTTTATTTGCATTTAGTGCCAGATGGTTAGACTGCATTCAGATTTCTGTTTTGGAGAAGGCTAGTTGGGTTTTTGCTAGGAGCTTGGAGGGGGAGAAGGCTGAGCAAATGATTGTTGAGTCATATGCATATTGGATGATAGATGAGTCTAGGATGGATTGGTGAAAGTTGTTAATGAACAGGTAGAAGAGAAGAGGGCCAAGAACAGAACCTTGTGGGACACCTGTGGGTATGGGAAGGAAGGGGGAGGTTGAAGTTTTCCATTGGACAGCTTGTTGGCGGTTAGACAAGTAGCTGGAAAACCAGGCGATGGTGGTGGGAGTGAGGTGTAGGGTGGAGAGTTGGGATATAAGTAGGGTGTATGAGATGGTGTCAAAGGCGTTTGACAGATCTAGGAATAGTGTGGATATGAACTTGCCTGAGTCTCATTCGAGGTTTATGGTTTCAAGAAAGGAAAGAAGGGCAGTCATGGTGCTGTGGCCAGAGCGGAAGCCATGTTGGGTAGGGGAGAGGAGATTGTTTAGTGTTAGGTGTGCCATGGGTTGTTCTTGTATTGTTTTCTCTAGTATTTTAGAAAGAGGGGAAAGGATGGCAATAGGCCTGAAGTTGGTGGTATCAGTGTTTTTGCCACTTTTGTGGATGGGGATTATGTATGCATGGCATCAGATAGAAGGGACGTATGATTCTTGTATGGATCTATTTAAAAGAAAAGAGATGGGATAGGCAATGCTGTCTGCAGATTGTTTGAGGAAGGTGGATGGAAGGTTGTCTGGTGCATTGCGACAGGGTTTGAGTTTGAGGAGAAATCTTTTTATAGTGCTTGTGGGGATGGGCTTGAGGCAGAAGGATGGAGAGGAAGGTTGATGATTGGGGTGGTGGTTGGAGCAGGAGGGGGGTGGGAAGGAGGCTGATAGTTTAGCTATTCAGTCTATAAAGAATGAGTTGAACTCTCTGGCTGTTTAAAGGTTGGAGAGGTTGGGGTATAGGCAGGGGTTTTCTTTGTTGCCAGGATGCAGAATGGCTGAGATGGAGTCTCAGAATTTTTTGGGATTTGTTGAGTGCAAGGACTGGAGTTTGGAGTAGTGGGCTTTGCAGTCTTTAATTATTAGTTTTTTTGTGGAGTTTCGTAGTTGCTTATACTCTAGGAGGGTGTTAGGGATTTTATGTTTAGAGTAACAAAATGTTCAAACCAACTGGCAACAATGACATTCAAGCTGGTGGCAAAAGAAGTTCAGGGTAGTTGTGTCCATACATCCCTTCTATGTCCTAAATTCTGTGCTGGGAGCATAAATGTGACGTACAGCACAAACAAGATTTCTCTTAAGCTTATCTATACAGGCTAAGCGACGAGCTGCCTAGGGCAGGACATTGCTTTTTTAAGGAATACTACAACAGTGAGGTAGGGCATTGTTCTTTATCACACAACTGTGGACCATATACAGTGTCAACCACAGGTTCATCTTAGCCAAGATCGAACAATGTAATAGAAACCACATATATATAAATATATACCTATAAAGATATAAGAAACACACACACACACACACTTTTCTACTCATAGCAATCCTCTGTGGCAGAGAGACTGAGTGGAAATTCCTGTAAGATTAGCATCTGGCTTATGTTTTTTTCTCTGGAGACAGAACCTGGAAGGCAACCTTAGTATTGTGTTTTTTAATTTATTTTATTTGTACTTTTTCTAGCCTTTTTATGCATCCCATTGCTAATTCTGCTAAACATTTAATGCGTCTTCTCAGTGCTGATAACTTGGTTTGTAAGATTATGAGCTTGCATTTCACTGTTACAGTGTCTGCCCCTTCATCCTTGACTGTGATTTTAAGGTTTGTGTGGTGACCAGAAAGGATGAGATTGCAGGTTACAAATAACAAAGTGAGGTTTCTCAGTACAGAGATAAGAAGTCAGTGTTCAGGAAGTATCACTGACAAAAACGCTTCTTCTCTGAGTCATAAGGACCTGGTTGAAGTAGTTTGGACACCTAGTAAGGATACTTCCTAGGCACACCTGCTTTAAGAGGTATGTAAGTTAAGCCACTGGGAGGAGGCCCTTAGGCAGACTCAGGACATGACAGAAAATGTATTGATTTCAGCTTGGATGGGTCTGACTGGGAATGCCACAAGAGTAGATAGTGACGGTTTCTGGGGATATGGATGTTTGACCATCTCTGCTGAGCTTACTAGCATCTTGACAGTGTCAGTGGTACATCAGGTAACACAGGAGCTGTAGGTACTATTCCCACACCAGGTAGATGGATTGCTGACACAGAAGTTCAACATAAGGGGTAGTGTTGCACTCCTGAGTTTGTAGTCCTTAGGATAAGACATTAAACCAAGGTCCCTTCTGCTTGAGTTGGTGATAGTTAAGTGGATGTCAAAGAGCCCATTGCACCTATTGAAAAGAGTAGGGGAAGTTCCCTGATGCCCTGGCCAAATTTTCTATAGAACTATAAATACCACCTTGAGCCTCCCCTGAAAAGATGCTGCTAGTGCAGTGTGACTGACCTGGTCAACAAAGGATAAATAAATGAATGACATTCAGTAGGACAGGTGATGGATGGGTGGGTAAATGTGCTATCTGTAGGATCAGTGAAAATTGCTTTGTGGTACTTGCGTATCTATACTTTTAAATGGAAAGATTTTTTTCAGGAATCCAAAGTCATTCCTGGCAGTGCTAAATTTTTCATTTTGTGCAGTCTGGGTGAAGAACAGTCAGTTTCACAAACAGTGGTCTGCAGGCTGAATATTTTTACTGTTGTAGCCTATACAGATGGGTGAAGAGAACAGGGGCAAGCACATTTAATGTTTTGTTTGCATTGTGTGTGTGTGCTGTGTAGGTTTATTCACATTTCAAGGTTTATGAATTCTGACGGGAGCAATGACACACCTGTATATATAAAGTAAGAACCCATTTTTGAAACCTCTAAGCCACTGCCATGGATGCAATGTAGCTGTTCAGTCTGCATGCTGTACCCATTGTTTGTGTTCTTATACAGACTATGCCATCATGCACTTTGTTTGTACTTCCATATTTTATGGCACATTTATTTGTGCCATCCCTTTCTCTGGTTAGTGACCCCATCCCAAACTTACTTAGTACATTACATTAATATAATTTTTTATCTTGTAGAGAAACAGTGAACATTGCAACAATATATGAATAGATAATGGTGTTTTTGGTGAGTTTAGACTCAACATAGTTTCCCACTGGTATATTGAATTGTGTATAATATTCAGCAGTTTGCATTAATGTAATCTTTTTTCAGGAGTAATGAGCAAAAAGCCATGTGAAAAAATGCAAAGTTCCTCTGTGTTGTCTACAAACCAGTAATAGAATAGTCTGGCATGTCTTCTTGTTGCCAGCTCTTTATCTTAAGCTGCTTGACATTGAATAATTTTAATTGCTTGCCTCGTGTTTTCCCTTGCATGGAAAATTTAATGAACCACATTTGTTAGTGTTTCGTCGTTTGAGCTTTACTTCTGACATATTAAAGTAACTCTTCCATCTCACATTTTTCTTTATTTACATTGTGCAGTGCAACTTGACTTCCTGTTCTGTTTACTCATTTGTTAATAGTTATGATACTAAAACATTTTTTTTTAATTTCAAAGAAAGTGATTTTATGTTATTATACATGTTTCAAATTTGAGCTACATAAGTAGATCTGAGTGACGTTTGTAGATCTGAATGACATTTGTACCTCCGAATACACCATGTATCATGTTAGAACACTACAGAATTGTTTAATACATACAGAAGGCTTATGTTTATCATTTTAATTTTTCTTATGTTATAGATTATATTAAAGTTAAGATATTCTAATTAAACATCGAACAAGGATGATGCTCACTGTATAGTCATAGTTTTGCTATTTGTACTGTACTATGGAGTATGAAAAACAGATGTTTTATGCATGTATGTGTGTGTGTAAACCAAAGGGTAAGAAGGTCACACAGGCAAAACCACTCAGTAAAAATTGCAAGAAAAACTCAACCAAGCTTGACTTTTCACCATGTGATACTATAAACATCCTGTATGCCATGGAGCTGAAACACTGTATGCCCTTAAGGGGTTACATGCATGTATCCCATGGGCCTCTATTACATGAGTTTAATGTATCACACAATGAAATCTCTAGCTTGGTTTATTTTTTTCTGGTTTTATTGTGTGTATAGATGTGTAACATATATATGTATATACAGAGATGTATGCAGATGATGCGACATTAGGCAGGTTTTGAAGAAGAACTTCAGCAAATGGTAAGGGGAATGGAATGCAAAATTTGAAAGCACATGGGATGAAACTGAGTACAGACAAGACAGTTGCCATGACAACAACTGGGGGAAAATCAGAAGAAGGTGAAAACTGAGACAGAAGGGAAATACTGGAACAGGTTAAATAGTTTCAAGTACCTGAGAGGGGTGGTTGAACCCCCGGTGGTGGTGCTGCAGTAGCGTTGTCGCCTCACAGTAAGACGCTGTCCGTTCAGAAAGTTGCTGCTTCAATAGTTTGACGGTAACACACACATAAATGTATGTGAGTTTGCAGTACCAACTGAACATGTCCAACATGTCATATGTGTAGATGCAGTATAGTATTCCATTTATTTCATTAATTCTGCTTTTATCAAGCGGAAAATTTGTAGCATTATGCCAAACTGTATGTTTTCTAATGCTGCTTTATTGGTGGTTGAAGTGTGCTTACTCAAATTCTGCTTTATTGGTATTTTTTCTTAACATTGTACACCTGCTTGCAGTCTAGGAAAGTAAGTGAAAGCAGATGTTTCATTTCCTTACACTGCTAACTTGTGAATTTGAGGGATTCAGGCTTAGGATCAGGGAGCAGGAGGGTTAGGTAGCGATCAGGGAATTTAGGTTGGGGAGTGGTAAAGGAAATTTTAGTGAAAATGGAGTTTTAGGATTAGAGTCGGGATTCTAGGAGGACTAGTAGAATCAGATTGTATGAGGCTTTAATAGTTTTGAAGAATTGGGCTACTTGAAGGTAGGAGAGAGGGGGATCCGCCTCACCCGGGCAGCCATAGGGTAGTTGCTGTTTTAGGTTGTTTGACGGGTTTCTGCTTGTTAATATGTATACATATGTACATGTATATGTGTGTGCCTGTATGTGTGTGTATGCGTATGTGTGTGTGTATATAGATATATATATATATATATATATATATATATATATATATATATATATATATATATAGATATATATATTTATACACACACGCGCATGTATACATACATACATGCACACACACACACGGATTCACAAACGTGTACAAGGACACACACATGCACACTGTATGCATACATACATAGACAGTGAGAGGGAAGGTAGGGAGTAAATCAAGCTAATACGTAAAATGTGTAAATGTGAAACATCATTTAGTAAAATGCATTAGTGGACTGATAATTTTCGGTTAGCCAAATTTGTGTCATACTTTCTGAGAAGCAAGACAGCACTGGAATAAAAGTGTTTGTAGGAGATAAATGTTGGAGTGAACATTGTTGAGTGGCAGGACCTGTGGGAGTTTTAATTAGTATGAGGTTGTCTACACCATGTGCAACTTAAATTCTAGTGAATCAAGGGAGGATAATGGTATGGAACATCAGACTTTATGGGCTACAGTGAAAACCTGTAAATACAGCCACTATGTAACCTGATGACTTCTTGTGTTGTAGAGCTAATGGGATGCCATTCACTTTTTAAAAACAAACTATGCTGTTAGTAGTATATAAATGTGCAAACAGCAGTTGTATTGATGCAGTTTGTTGCTACCAGTATTCAGTTGTATGTTATCTAATAATAATGCAGTATCAGTACTTATCTTAAGTAGGAAGGTGTCCTTTTACCCTGCAGTAGGATGGTTTTGTTTCTCTCATTTTACCCAGAAGTCTGCTTTTGCTTGCTTTCCAGTACGTCTTCCGTTTCTTGTGTGGCTCTATTTTGCAGTTTTGGAGTTAAACCGTTTAAGTCATGGATAGTTCTACTCATTTTCTACCGATTACCTATTATTCATTCATCACTGTCATACTTAAGGGTCTTCTAGCTTGTGTACAGAAGGCAGGTCCAGCTGAAGGGTACATATTACTCGTACATAGTCTTTTTTTGTACAAGTGTATTCTGTCCCATGAATGAGTGGTGTGCCTACATTCTGAATTATTACAAGAGTAAATGTAAACGTGAGCAACTCCAAAGTGAAATGAACTAAAGTTTAGTCCTAATGCAGCAAAAAAACCTACAATAGTAATAGTTTGTATGTTTTATTCATTTCTCTGTTGTCTCATTCTTACTTTCTGTTATTGAATCAGGTAATTAATGAATCATTAGTATAACTTCACTCTTTCGAAATCTGCTGTACCTAGGATCCGTAATCCACAACCAATTGCTAGTTGTACTCCTAGTGGTTGTAAGTGCATCAGAATCAACACTCTTTCTTGGATATTTCAGTAAAATTAAGAATGTAGACAGTGCAGTAACTGTTGAAAGCTTGAGTGATATTTTAACACCATTCTGAGGGTATCATCACCGCAGTCATAGGAGTTTATTTTTAGTTTACCAATTGCATTGCTGCTCCTGAGAGTGTTTGTGGTGGGAACAGAGAGATTAATCAGGAAAGATACTGGACAAGAGGATGACTGAAGACTCTGAAAATGCTCTCTGTAGAAAAGCAACTGACAGAAGCAAAAAAATCTAGTCCTAGAATTTAGAAAGTTGTCATAAAACCAGACACAAGTGTCAGGAAATAATTGTGAAGGTTACTGCCTTTGAATGCTGCTCACATTGAGAAGGGTTGAGGATACTTGTACTGCATCAGACAAAAATGTTCCCTTAAAATCCACTGCTGAATAGGTTCTCTTTGGTTTTTAATTTTTACAGAATAGGCTGTTCTAGTTTGATTTCTGCCATTATGGCAAATTAGATTGATTCCTTTAGGACAATATGCCTGCTATCTCAGCAAAATCTCTCAGAGTTGACAAACATTATGTTTTTACCATGTGCTTTGCAACATAAATAGGACATGTTGGAGAGACAGATATGTCTCAGAGGATCCCCATGCTCTGGAACAGGCACCTCATCCATATGAATCAGAATCCATTCCTAACCCTGTTTAAGTGTAACCTGTACCATTGGATGGGGAAGCAGAAATTCACTCCTGTTCAGGCCCCCATTTCTGTCCGATAGACAGAGGCAGACAGTGACTGTTCCCAAACTAACATACCCTCTCAAAACTTTAGAAACTTCCTAACTAACATACTCCCTCCACATAAATGCCCATGATACATAGGTAAACAGTTGAGTTGTGTCCCACAGCCCTGGTGTCATTAGCCTAGTATATACCTATGAAACGCATATGTGCATTTAATTGTCAAGACATATTTTATTTTGTGTATTACTAATGTATTGTCATTTTTTTATATGTGACGGAACATTTTTGTACATCCTTTTTCTTCCATGCCTGACAGCCTTCATATATCCCCCAGTGTGACGTGATCCCATTCATTTGTTAAGACCCCAACAGAGGTCCATCATCCAGGCAACCATTGAGATTTTCTGTCCCCCATGCTAGCATCCTGGTAATGAGTATGTTATTGTTAAGGACCTAACCCTCCCTCTGACTGTTGATATGAGCACCGATGTGACTGTGGGGAGTCCTACACCTTCCCCTCCTTTGTGTGTGCGTCCACTTACAGGCTAAAAAGGCTGCTGCCACTAAGTCTCCTTTTGCATGTTGGTGGTTGGCCAATCATGACCACAGCTCCCTCTCCCTAGGATGAGAAAGCTGGTGCCAGTCACTCACTCCTATCCTATCTCAATTGGAGTCTAGGACAGTAGCTGAATTCAAGTTGTGTGATTTGTCATTAGGAATTTATTCCTGTATACCATACGGATTGGTTTATATGTAAATGAAGAATGACCTTGGTTTGGATGCTGATTGAAAGACTTCAGCCATCTCCGGGTATTCATATATTCGTGCATGACCTCTGCAGGCCTTTACATGCTTCTTATTACCAATTTTTCTTCAATTTCTAGTACATTTATGCATAATTCCTGTATATACCTTTGTTTATCTTCAAAAAAATTAAAGGCTTAGAAGTTTTTCACTGATCAGTAAAGATTTATATTCAATTTCTCCCCACCCAGTTAGGCTTGTGATTTCTCAGTAACATTTTCAACGACTATATCATTCTTATGTCTGTCACTAGTAAGGTCAGTGGTGCATGTGGTAAATGTGTAACATAAAGGTCTGAAAAACATAGTTAGAGGTTCGAACCTCACGCCTGGCAAATGTAAACTAGTCATAACTGGAATGTGTGTGGTAAAAGCTGATTGCATGTTTAATGCTATTTGTTTGGTTGATAGTGATGCTAAATAGAATAGCTTTTTTAATCTAGTGAAAGAAAACAGAAGTGTTATCCTAGTATGATTGTTGGGTATGTCACTTTAATTGTGGGAAAAAAAGTTTGTTATGAATTCATTTAGTTCAAGGTATCACTTTACTTTCCCACCACATTTGTTTCCACCAGCACTGCTGTTTGCATACATACCAGCAGATTTCCAATGAGTTTTCCAATCTTACAGAGTTAGAGTAAAATTTGCTTAACAAAGTGTTTATTGTTTGGATGGCATAGTTCTTTGGAAACGTCAGTGTTTAATGTAGGTTATATTCTTTTTTTAAATCACTTCTGCACTCATGACTTCAGGATTTCTGCCACAGGAGGAGTCCACATCAGAGATTCAAAGCTCATCCCCTTACCCTTACTCTGACCTTATATTTGCCACCTCTGGACATCCACACATTGTGGTGTAAAGGAAGACACATGGTCAGCTGTCTTCAGTTCTTTCTTGCCATGAGTTGTGATACAGAGTGAAAGAACAAATAAGCACCCACACAGGGATTTTAATTCTCTTCTTTGGTAGAGGATGCATCAGTGTAAAGGATGTGCAGTGGTTTCCTTATTGAAGTTGTGTTTTTGGTCACGTGCATGGGACTAGACGTGTTCATTCAGAGGTCTAGAGAGGACAGCCAAGCAGAACAAGTGTGTTTGTAAAAGATGGATCAGTTTTAAAGACTGTGCTTATTGTTTTTGCCATGATAACAGAGTAGCCCTAAGTGACATCTGCAAAGAACTTGGGTCCTGTATGATCAAAGCTGGAAAGGATGTCTGTGTACCTAAACCACAAGAGCTTGCAACATTCACCTGTTATCATTCAATGGCAAATAACTGTCATTCAGCTGTTTACCTTTGAAAGTCTCACTGTAGGTCTGAGGAGTCCAAGGACAGCTCAGGGCCTTTTTAGACTGAGCATGCCTGTAACAAGCTGGCACTCATTCAGACCTCAGGTCCAGAGTCTAAGAAGTCTCCTACCCTTGATGAAGGCCATGTGGATGCTGTCATGCCAGATGATTTAAACAAGTTTTTCTAGACCAAGCATAAAGCAGACCTTTCCAATGGTGATTGGTGTATGCCATTCATAGAGTGACAATTTTTTTATTAAGCAGGGTTATAAGGGATTTCTTCTGCTAATTGTGGATAAAGATGACCATGTCACTAAATCACAATCTTTTGTCAAATATCCTAGGCCAGAACCTAGACATTCTCAGCTAGATGTTTCACTGGCCTTATCAACAGCAGCTGGCCTTATCAACAGCAGCATGAGACTGGTTCTGTTTGGTCAAGGGCTTTTTAATCCTTTTGCAAGGTTGGCATTTGAGATATGCCAGACCTTTGATGTCAGGTGAGCATTCCCCAGAAGCATAGCAGGAACTCCCCCACCCATCCTTCTCAAAGATGCAGTAGAAGCAGACATCAGCCAGGAGAAGAAGTACCTAGATTATAGATCTCAGATAATGTTCTCACTGGGTTACAGTACCAATAGTTAGAACACCTTAACCTCAGATTCCTTAGTGGACAACCTTACCTTTGACAATACCTTCACTGTCATGAGGAAACATTTCCAGGTATTATGTCAATAGAGTGACAACTTTTTTCCCCCGACATCAAAAACACAGAAAAATTTTCATTACAGGCACTTCTGGTAAAAGATCTTTTTTTTTTTTTTTTTTTTTTACAGGGGGCAAGTCTTCCTGTACCTCCCATGTTGGGGGGACTCAACCTCCCCAAACTTAAATATATCTACTCTGAGGTTGCCTAAAAGCAGAGAAACAGGAGTTCTCCACTGTCTGTGAAAGTGCTTTCATCAAAACATTTTTGGTGAAATGGCGGCCGCTGAAACTGCCGTCGATCTACTGACAGGCTTTCCATTTACAATGACAGGCTACTGAGGTAGTTGATGTCCAAAACAGGGTTTTGGATTTACTGAGTTGTGATCCATCTATGTCAGTGGCAGTTGCTCATCCCCCTGCAAGGAGCATTCATAGATGCATTTGAAGCTAATTCCCAAGATTGAAATGTTCAGGAGATGTCTGATCCATGTAGTAGAGTGAAAATCTGTGATTATGTCACAGGTGACTGGAGTTTGACTACCGTCTTGGGTGCCTGAAGGAGCTGGTAAGTGAGGATGAGTGAGCAGTCATTTGTGAGAAGGGAGACTGATCTGGTTTGTCACATGGGTGACAGCTAGTGGAAGCACTAGTTGTTTACCCTGTAGAGCTTGAGTCTGTCAAATCTGCACTACAAGTTTTTCGGCATTGGAATTCAGCATGTGAAGGCACATTCCCCTCTGGAGAAAGCTATATTGAAGATCCACTATGGGTAATGAGGGTGGTCTGCTGGGAGAGAGTATTGGCCTTTCCACAGGAACAGCAAACTGGCCTGCTCTCTACCACCCCACTCTCACTGTGAGTAGATGAGATCATGGGAGATTTCTGGGCAGGAACAAATGGGCTGTAGTGTTCTTGCTTCACTCAGTAATTCTCATCTCTGGCGAAACTGAAATAC
The DNA here is from genome assembly GCF_019279795.1 of Protopterus annectens. NCBI lineage: Eukaryota > Metazoa > Chordata > Ceratodontiformes > Protopteridae > Protopterus > Protopterus annectens. The sequence goes on along the minus strand of NC_056732.1, from coordinate 197,614,341 downwards.
ATGGGCCAATTAGATGCAGGTAGAAGATCCATTGGGCAAGTTTCTGCAGGGAAAGAAAGGGGGATCCATGCACAACCCCTAAACAACTTCTAAAAGGCTAGGCATATTTTACAGTGTTCAGGGGAACCATTTGTTACTTTGTAAGTATCCAGTGGCATACCCAGTACCCTGGAAACAACAAAAGGAACCAACCTGGGGAAAATACTGGTCCTAATGATAAGGAGAATAAACTCATTGACTGGTATTCTAAGAGAGAACAGTTGTACCTTGGCTGCCTTATCCTTTAAAGTCTTAAACTTTCAGGCCCATAGCATGAAGTTCCAAAAACCTAATCTAAAGCTAATGACGGAGCTTAATTTGACTAAGGAAGACTATAGACATACTAGGGGAGGTCATCCAAACTTCCATTCCGTTGGACAGATGTACCATAAAGTGTATCGATGGAGTTGCAGACACAGACCCCAGGTCAACTGCCACTGCCTCACTATTCAGAAGTCATGCATGGCTCTGTATGCAACCTTTAACTAAAGCTATTAAAGCCAAACTTCTGAATGCCCCATTGGACAGAGAATTTTTTTGTACCACAAGCCTATGATGTATTTAAGAGACTAGTAAAGAAAAGGTAAAGTTATGCAGACAAATTGTCATATGTTCCACTCTTCTCTTCCCCAGTATATTAGGAATTACCCCGGCAATCTTGGGCCCTTTTGTAGAAAAAGAGGGAAGAGTGAGCAGACAAAAAGGGGCAAAACCTACAACTTGAAAAAAATGGCAAGATGATAAAGGAAGGCAAGGGAACTGGAAACTTTTGCCTTCTCTAAGGGCTAGCTGTGACTGTCCAACCATAATCCACGTAAACCCAGCCCATAAACCCTCCAAGTTTTGAAAGTACACTATCTGCTTGCCTGGAGGAGTGGAGAAAAATTGTTAGACTTCATTACAAGAGGATGCCATCTGGAGTTGAAGACCAAACCTGTGAGTAGTGGAATGGCAAACATGGCTTCAGAGCAAGAGCAACTTGTTATACCCATCCTGCATTTCATGTTATAACCTGGGACCACAGACATCAGACAAGAGGAAAAAGGTTTTTACTTAAGGCTGGTCTTGGTTCCAAGAAAAGATGGTCCATGAATAGACCTATTCTGGACTTGTCCAATTAAACTGTCTCTTTCAAGACAAAAAATGAAGATGCTGATCCTCCAATCCCTTTGTCCCATCATGGTAGCAATTGATCTAAAGCATGCACATCCCCATGCAGAAGGAGGACAGGAGATTTCAGAGGTTCTTTGCAGGGATGGTCACTACCAGTTCACCTCCTTACCGTTTGTTCGACCACTGTAGGACAAAGGGTATACACATTTTACCCCATCTGGATGATTATATCCTACAAGCATCTTCAAGGAAGGATGTAATAAGGGCTCCCTCCTTTATACAACAATGCATAAAGAACATCAACTTTATCCTAATCCTGATAAATTCAAGACTGGAGCCTTCCCAGTGAACAGTGTTCCTGCCGGCTTTGCTAGACATCCAAGTGTCCAAGTTCTGTCTTCCTCAGACAAGGCATTATATCTGATAGACTTTTACCAGCTGATGATGCTGAAACCAGTGTGGGAGGCCAGGGAGATCCTCAGAAATCTAGGACTCACAGATATTGCCATATTGATGGTATCTTAAGCAAACATTTTTGTGATGAACCTGCAGATAACAAGATGCCCAATCAGTGAAGCACATCCTCCCAGCACTACCATCCTTAAAGAAGGAATTAGATTAGTGCATGCCAGCTGTGAAAGAAGCAAAGGAATGCCTTTTTTCAGCCCCTTGCTACATGCATTCCCTTACTGTAGCTACCTCAGAGTAGGCATGGGGAAGGGCACTCTTAGGACATAAATGTTCAGGGCAGATAGACCAGTGCAGAAGCCAAACTCTATACAAACTTGAAGAAGATGTTGGCAGTTCAGTATGGTCTGCAAAGATTCAAATAAAGAATCAAATGTTATTTACACTAATATAATTTTACATCTTATTCCACTGACTCTAGTTTATAAGCATGTGCAAGCAGTACTTCTGTAAAGTGTTCATAATAGTATACAGGTAGACTCTTGAAACAAATTGGCAAAGCTTGTTTTGTTGTAAATTTGGCAGGAAGCATTGTGTTCCACCACTCATTGGTTTGATTGTAGCCAGAGAAACTCATCAAGCATTGCCATTTCTGTTCATTATTTCTTTAGCAATACCATCTTCCATTCATCATTTCTTTTCAGAAGTGCAGTTGCCAAAAAATCTGCGATATTTACTCGAGTGATAGATACTGATGTGGCAAGTAAATGAGTGGTTAAACCTCATGCATTTGGAAATGCTGTCTGGCTTCTGTTATACCTAAAATGTTCTTTTTCAGTCAGGAATTTATTTTTTTCAAGATGTTGCCATTTAATGCATGTTAATATATTCAACTTAAAATCCTTTTTAGTCAGAGTGTATGGAACTTTGATGTTAAAGTCTGCATTTAGGGGGCGTGGAGTTTTACTAAAACATCTAGGGTAAGATGTCGGGTAAGAAAGAGCATCCCATAAAATTACTGAAGTGTGTCGTAGTTAGTGGAGTAAATCAGCTGGCTTCCTTGGCACCTCTTGGTAAAATACATTTTTCGTTTCTTTGAATAGTGTCCTGCATTGCAGCTTCAGGATACGTGGCTTGGTTAGTTCCCTGTAAGGAGTGAATGAGCCTGATGACCCGTGTGTTGTTACTCTGGTCCCAAAATGCACCACAGTTCAGCACTTTTAGTTAGTTTGATGCCTCCGGCTGCATGGTTCTTTGTGACAGACGCTGTCAGATCAGTGTGAACAGAACGTAAAGCTGTTCTGCCCCTTGGCATGTGGAGCAGGGCTGATTCTGTGATAATCAGGTGCATACTTCTTCCATGTATTTTGTGGTGGTGGGAATGGGTGCTGCCAGAAGGGCCCCTATCTGCAAAAAATCAAGAGATCTGAATAGTAGTTCATAGCTGCATAAACCCAAGTGGAAAGTGATGTGATAAAGACCTACAAAAGGTACAGTAAGTATTATAACAGGGACAGCAAAATTAAAGAGCGGTCTGTTTTTATAGGGGCCACTTTTGTGGAAGTAAAAAAAAAGCTTTGTAATGTGACGCCACATTTGAAACCGGTATTTCACTGGTGAATGGAGCTGTGTTGTTTGTGGTGCTGTCTGGGCACATTACAAAACAAATCTGAAGTTGTGCTGTTATATGCAGCATTACATATGGCATGCAGAGAAAATACTGTCATTGGTAATAAGTACAAAAAGTAGTATTTTAATTAAGGTTATGTGGCAAAGTTTACGAATGAAAAAGATTGTTAAATTCATTGTGTGTACACTTTGCAGTTTACTTCAGTTTGTCTTAACACTTAATCAACATCTATATTCTGTTTTGTTGACATAGCAGCTGCTAGTAATAAAGCCATTAGAGATTTACCTTCCCTCATCTGTTGGTAAAACATTACCTATTTTTAAGTCTAATTTCTGCATACTAATTAGTTAACTTAATGGCACTCAGGAGAGTCGTGTTTTTGCTCAAGGTTTAGAATCAGTTGAGATTTGTTATCTGATTTATGATCATTTCAGGTAATAGTTAAACTGCCTCTTCACTTTACTTGTTTTTCATTTTGTGTAGAGTATATATATCCATGTTTCATTTGTATTATATTTGGTATTGCTGAACATGAGACCTGAAAATGGTTTAATCTCTCATTTTTATTGCTTTTGCTTAAGCTTTGTGTGTATGTGTGTGTGTGTGTGCACGTGTATCTGTGCATATGCGTGTGAAGGTGAGTGGGGTATGTGCAATTAGCAATACTGTACAGAGTAATCCTGAGCTGGATGCTAATGCTTTAAAGTCAGATATCAGGTCTGCAGACTATGAAGCTGTATAGCAGCTTTCATGTTGCTGATGCAGTGATATAAGAAATGCATTGAAGTATGAAGTGAGGTACCGCAGACTGCATGCGATGGATTTAATTGCATAGGTATAAAGTTTTAGTGTAGTAATCTGTTCCTGTAAATGTACTTTCCAGTCCTGATCCTTTTGAACCTGTTTTTGATAAATGTTAAGTATGTTTTTTGTTTGTTTTAAGTTTGCTGCATTTAGTTTGGGTTCTTCCAGCAGTGTATTTTTCGTAGGTTCATAGGTATGTACTAGGCTAATGACCACTGGGGCCTTTAAGCGTAGCAATACATCCCAACTCTCTGACAAGTTCTGTTACCCTTGGTAAGTGCAATCAGGGGCCTGGGAGATGAAACATTTACAGGTTACCTGTGTCCATTAGAGAGACAGGTGCCAAACCAGGGATGAGTTTCCTGTTCTCCATCCAATTGTCCAGGCTACAGTTGAATTGGGACTGTAAGACATCTCTGAGTATTATGTTCTATTTGCGAGTAAATACCTATGCTTGCAGCTGATTAGCTGGCATCGTAAGAGATGACAGGAAGTGTTGAGTCACAGTTTTACCTCCTTTTAAGTTGCATTTGTGGTGTGTGTGTGTGTGTGTGTGTGTGTGTGTGTGTGTGTGTGTGTGTGTGTGTGTGTATATATATGTGTGTGTGTGTGTGTGTGTGTGTGTGTATATATATATATATATATATATATGTATATATATATATATATATATATATATATATATATATATATATATATATATATATATATATATATATATATATATACAGATATGGTTTCACTTCATATTACCAAAATGCTGAAATATCAAATTTCAGCATTTCGACAGTATAAAGCCGAAACCATCACAACAACGACACTTCACAATCACAAAACCAAAACATTGAACATACACAATACAGCACACAACACACAAACCATAACACCTACACCACAAAATAATTAAATACAACAAAACACCACACAGACACACACCTACACTACACAAATGCAGGGGGGCAAGCCTCCCTGCACACCCCCCCTACTTATATGTACTAACTCCGAGACCTCACAAACAGTAAAGAAAAAAATAATCACACACAGCCAGCACACGCAATCATACCTCCACCTCCTTTCCCTAACCCACTCGTACAAGTTAGAGAAACACTCATGCGCACTCACTAACCTTAAACTGCAGACGCCAAACACTTCCGCAACAAAACATAGATGCATAAGCGTGAATTCGACATAGTCCTAATTGCACTTATGCACTTTCATTGTTTTAAAGTTTTGACTTCATGGACATGAATTTCTGAAATTTGATATTTCAGCAGTTCGTGTTTATGAAGTGAAACCATATATATATATATATATATGTGTGTGTGTGTGTGTGTGTGTGTGTGTGTATCTGTATGGGGGTAGGGATAGAGTGTCAAGTGACAGAGCTTGCAACAGAAAATTTAAAATGCATGCTGTAGACTGCTTTATCATCCCGAGCTGATCAGTTATCACCATTTTGACTAGATACTTCCTTCAGCTGGATTTCAAATGTAAACTTGGCATTTAACAAAATGTGCACTTCTCTTCCAGAATCCTGGAAAGATCACTGATGCATATATGTAGGTGCCATGAGGTCTTTAACACCCACCTGAGCTGCCAGCAGCTTAAGCAGAGGGGGCCTCCATCAAAAATTTCATCAGAATTATGACACCTGGAGAGGGGGGCGCTCATTTATGTGGAATGACATTCTTGGTATTGAAATATGCACCTCATACAGGCATAGAACTTGTAACCTGATTTTTCTGACACTGAAGCAGGAGATTTAATTTGAAAATAAGAGCTGCCATTAAGACATATGCTGTAGTGACACAATGTAGAGATTTTACACAGAATATGGATTTATATGATTTGTTTCTTTCTTCAGTTTCCAGACAGGTAGATAGTCTTACCTCATTCAGTTTCCAGACAGGTAGATATTCTTACCTCATTCTCAGTACCGTGTATTGGAATTTGCTGGATATTTTTAAGGGCCTCTCATTTGTATTCAGCAAATCAGGAACTTTGTTCTATTTACTGAATTTTTAGGAATCATATTTTTTATAGCTACATTAGTCAGACACCTGTCTTTTACATAACTTTTGGATGAATGTGTTATTAATCATTTCACACTGTACTTGTGACCCATTTTTAGTAACCATGGTGCTTTAGTATGAGTGTGCCCTTTGTTTGCTGTACCCTTTTTCATTTGTATAGGTAAGCAGCCCCGGGAGACCCAATATGATGTCGCACTTTCTATAAATGGGGTCATTCTGATATTCTAGAACAACTGATAGTGTAGTCTAAGGTCATCTTGATTAATTCTGTTCATTCTCACTGAAGTGGGCAATCCCTCAATTAGCATGTGTTTGTCCAAAGTAGAGTTGAGAGCCTTTGGTCCCTGTTCTACTATTTAGGATTTCTCTCTTTGTGAATGCTAGGAGATTTACTGTATTTTTGCAGGCTCTTTAATTTTCCCAGTGATAGGGGTAATGGATTTGATCTCCCATTGTGACAGATCTTTGCATGGAATTATCATCACAAGTAGTTCTAATATTCAGCTGTAGCACTGAACGAAGCACTGATGGGGCCCTTCTATTGCCATCTGTTAATTTATGTACACCTTGATCCTATTTAAAAGTTTTCAGTTCGCTTTAGAAATGTCCTTTGTGCCAAATAAAAGCAGATTTAGTAGAAGGTTGACAGGGATGTCTGTTTACTTATGGGGCTTATTTGTTATTGTTGCTGAATACAGCTTTGACAGCCCTTTGGAATGTAGCAGTGGTGAGATTCATAATGGTGTTATGTTACTATGGGATCAGTAAGCAGGAATAACCTGGCTTCTGCTCCTGGTGTTCTATCCTCCTTCATAGTCCATTCTTATTAAAGAAAAAGAAATGACCTTTTGTTCGTTTTAGATATGCCAGCATTGCTAAACATTTGTAATATAAATAATTATGTTTCAGATGGTTGTTGTCCCCAGGCAGCTGAACAAATCCCACCCCTATTATAATCCAGTACTGAACCTGACCTATGCCTTATTGCTCTATGCATTATCCTAAATTGCATTCCAAACCCATGTACAGACTTTGCTTCTTTTGTTTAAGTAATGTGTTTCAGTGAATTTGTACTAAACGGTCTGCATTTTTCTCCTTTGTCGTGGCTAAAATTTTCTGGAAGTACCTGCTTCTGGCAGCTCCAGCTTAGTTGTCTTTGGTCACCATATGATTGATTAAACCAAAAGGATAATGTAGTTGTGTGTCAGCAAGGAAAAGGTGCTTACTTGATGTTCTTCATGTTTCAATGTTGCAGTCATTACATTTGGATAATCTGCTGGCAGGTTGCCCTTAGTCGGCCTGAATTCCAAAGTCTTGGATCCTGCGTCGGTTGCTGTCTTCTCTTCCATGATGTCAGGTCGTCAGGGGTATAAAACATGCAGCAAACGCCATTTTCTTCAGTCTTTCTTGCCGCGCGGTGACCGAAGCAGAAGCATTTCTCAAGTGCCGGTCAGCCGACTACTGAAATATTCACGTTTGAGTTTCAGAACCGAAGTCTTCAATAAAACTTAGTACCCCGTTGGGGAAACTTTTTTCTTGCTTTTTACCGATGTCAGAAAAAGTTAATAATTGTATTACTTGTGGGAAGCAAATACCTCATAAGGATTTCCATTTATACTGCATTCCTTGCCTAGGCCCTGATCACAATGTGCCTGGCTGTCAGTTTTGTGCTAGATTTAACCAACGCACTATTAAGCGTCAGTATATTTTTGCATCTAAGTTTTTTGGAAACAGATTTAACTACCCAGAGATGTCATTGGATATAGCAATCTGACTACCGGAGTACATAAAAAATGCAAAGAAAAGGACAGAGAAAGGCAGTTCAGATCCAAAACCAATGACAAAGCTTCTCCTAAGTCAGTTGCCGATTCGCCAGTACTCAGCGAGGCACTTTTGCAGCCCCTGATACCCGCTACCTTCAAGTCGCTGGCCTCTACTGACACCCATGTGGAGTCCGGCATGCCACAAGATACTCAAGGTATTGGACCGACGGATGTATCTCCCTCGGATGGGTCCGGAGCTGCTGAGCAGGCACCGGCTTCTGAGGGTGTACTCAGACCTCAACGAAAGCTGAAAAACCAAAGGCAAAGGCACCTTCTAAAACTAAAAAAATGACACCAGAGCCACATGCACAGGCCTTTATTCCTAAAAAACAGATGATCAAAATGGCTGAAGACCTTATTACCTTGATCAGGGGTACCCATCCCCCTCCAGATAAGAGGCCTAGGCAAGACACTGACTATGAATCTTCAGATCAGGTTTCTATTTCTTCTGATTCCTCTTCTGATCTGGAATTATCTTTACCTCCCAATGAGGATTCTGACACTGAGGAGTCTATTCCATCTGCATCTCCTCCTGAAGATTATTCATTTGGAGAAACCTTGCATACTTTGAGGGAGCATTTTCACTGGGAGAGTCAAGACTTCTCAGAATCAAAAAAGAGGCTCGGGGATTTCCACCTTTTCCCACAGCACAAGCCTTTAGCCATTCCCCCTGTGTTAGACATTGTGGATGATGTTTTTTCGGAATCAAGCCTGACCCCTGACACTCTACCTCCGGCTCCCAGTAAGCCTGACAGGTATTACAGGGTCCCTGACTCTCATAACTTTTTATTCAGAAACCCTGCTGCTGATCCTGAAACTATTTCACAGGGTCCAAAGGGAGTTAAGGCCTCAACAGCAAAAAACCGTACCCCCTCTGACAGAGATTCAAGGGCACTGGACAGATGGGGAAAAAAAGTTTTTACATCTGCAACCTTGGCAATCAGGGCCTTAAACTGTCAATTTCATATGCTTAAGTACCAACAACATGTTATGGGGTTGCCGAAACAGAAAATGATGTTGATTTCAGAATGTGCAGAAAATAAGGAATTGCAGGAATTATTGCATACAGCTGAACAAGTTGGAAAGCATACTTTGCAATGTGGTTTTGATTCTTTAGAGGCCTCCTGCAGGGCCGCAGTTACTGGATCTGTGATTAGGAGGCATGCCTGGTTAAAGGAACAAAATTTGCCTGATCATGTTGAAGCTAAATTGCTAGATGCACCTTTACAGCATGATTCTCTGTTTGGTATTAAGGCAGAAGAGGTTTTAAAGAAAATGGAAGACAAAGCTAAGTCCATGCAAACTGTTAAAGATTTCTTACAAGTACAGCCACCTAGATTCAGTAGACGCTGTCCTACAAAAAATTGGTCCTTTCCTGTGTCAGGCAGAACTCAAAGGGGCAAATCCAGACGCCCTAAGGGTTCCAGGTACCAGGCTCAAGACTCATACAGGTCAAAGCAATGGGGCGCATCCACCTCCAAATCTGGAGGAGATAAAGCACATACCTACAGAAAGCAATCCCAATGACTTCTCTCTGCTTACACCAAGCACTTATCTTTTGGCAGCACCCATAGGGGGAAAATTAGCACTTTTTGCTCAAAATTGGCAATTAATAACCCAGGACAAGTAGGTACTGAACATCGTTTCACAGGGATACAGATTCCATTTCCACACTCTGCCAATGACAAATGTTTGGCCAGACCTGCCAAAAAATCAATGGGCAGAGGCACAGAAACAGGTTACGTCCCTCATGGATATGGGGGCCATTCAGACAGTACCAGAACAGGAAAAAGGACAAGGGTTTAACTCAAGACTGTTTTTGGTACCCAGAAAGGACAAGGCCTGGTGGCCAATACTGGATTTATCAATTTTGAACACATACCTGGGCATTCCAAAATTCAAAATCCTCACTTTGCAGCAGCTTCTGCCCGTGTTGGGCAAGAATGCTTGGCTGGTGACTTTAGACTTAAGAGGCATACCTGCATGTCCCAGTAAGACAGTCGTGCAGAAGATACCTCAGATTCAAGGCTGGCTTAATGCATTACCAATTCTCTGCACTGCCCTTTGGCTTATCTACTGCGCCCAGGGTCTTGGTGCCTGGCACCAGTAATTGCAGTTTGCAGACAAAGAAGTATTCAAATATATTCTTACTTGGACGACTGTCTCATTCAAGCAGAGAACAAGGACACTCTTCTGCGACACCTGGCGTTTGTGAAAAGGCTTCTAGCATGCCCTAGGGCACACAGTAAATGAAAATAAATCACAACTGGTACCCTCTGAAAAGATAACATTCCTGGGTGCAAGCTTGCATACAACTGCCCAGATGGCTTACCTCATGCCAGACATAAAAAGGCAACTGACTACTTACTTCAAACTGATGGCAACAAAAATCCAGTCTTCTGCAAGACAAATTCTGCAGGCTTTGGGCTTCATGGCATCCTGCATCCTACTAATTCCATATACAAGACTGCATATGAGGAAACTTCAATGGTGCCTAAAGAGTTTATAGAGTCAACATTCACACAGCCTGGAAACAATGATTCCTCTCATCCCCTGCCTGCAACAGAAGTTTCTATGGTGGGCAAAGGCCTGTCACCAAAACATGGGACAGTCCTTCACTCTACCCACTGCCAGCCAAACCTTAACAACAGATGCATCAGATTATGCCTGGGGGGCCCACATGGCAGGAAGATGCATTCAGGGCATATGGGCACCAAATCAAATGCATCTACATATCAACCAGAAAGAGATGCTATGTGTTCAAAATACCCTAACAGCTTTCAAGGACTTACTTCATCCAGGACAACTACTGATAAAGACGGACAACACCACGGTCATGTGGTATATAAACAAGCAAGGGGGCACACACTCATACCCCCTTTGCAGATTAGCCATGGTGCTGTGGGACACAGCTTTGACCTACCAAATAAATCTTCAAGCTCAATGCCTGCCAGGAAAACAGAACACTCTGGCAGACGATTTAAGCAGAAACCTTATGGATCTTCACGAGTGGAAACTAAATCATAAGTATTCAGCATGATAACAGTGAAATGGGGGAGCCCAGACATAGATCTATTTGCCTTTCCTCAAAATTATCAATTGAAAAGATTCTGCACAAGGACTTATTACAGACAAGCATGGAAAGTGGGACACCCTATCCTTCAGTTGGAAAAACCTGTCGGTTTACGCCTTTCCTCCTCTGCCTCTTCTACCCAAGGTCCTCCTAAAAGTCAGGCAAGAGAAGCCAAAAATGATACGCCAGTACTGGTACCCAATCCTAAGGAACATGTCTCAATACCCAGCTTGGACCTTGCCTCAAAGACCACAACTATTGTCCCAGCAAAACAATCGGATCCTGTACAATCAACTACAGACTCTGAATGTGGCAGCATGGCTAATCATGTAATCATATGAACAACACCTCTCAGTAAAGCTGTGATGGATGTAATTTTGGAAGCCAGAAGGCCTAGTACTAGAAAATCTTATGTTGACAAATGGAAGAGATTCTGTGCTTGGAATCAAGCACAAGGAACTGTTACAGCAGAACCACATATTCCTCAGATATTACAATACTTAACTGAGATGCTTGACGAAGGCCTATTTTTCTCATCAATCAAAATCCATGCCTCTGCCATTTCGGCTCATTACAATACAGAGCCACCAATCTTTTCTCATCCTTTACTAAAGCAGTATCTTAGAGGAGCCAAAAACCTAAGGCCTCCTAGAAGATCACCAATACCTGGATGGGACCTCAATTATGTGTTGGAAAAGCTCACCCTGCCTCCATTTGAACCAGCCGCTACCACTGATATAAAGTTCTTATCATGGAAGACAGCTCTGCTGCTAGCAATTACTTTAGCAAGAAGAGTTTCAGAGCTACAGGCCCACATGGCTGTAGAGCCTTTTATCATATTTTACCCAGACAGGGTATCTCTGAGGACAAATCCTACTTTTATGCCTAAAGTGGTTTCCAGTGTGGCTCTTAACCAAACAATTTATCTGCCAACGTTTTATTCAAATCCGCAGAACAAAGGGGAGAGAATTCTGCATTCCTTGGATGTACACAGACAATTAAGATTCTACTTGAGCAGGACAAAACCTCTAAGAAAGACTGAGCACTTACTAGTGTCATATGCTGCAGGATCAGAAGGAAAGGCTATCTTAAAGCAGACAATTTCAAAGTGGATAAGCCACTGCATTCATTTCTGCTACTTACACCATGGTAAACCTGTGCCCAAGGGCATTAGGGCTCATTCCACCAGAGCTGCAGCTACTTCAGCAGCCTTTCTCAGAGGAGTACCAACCAAAGAGATTCTAGAGGCTGCTACTTGGAGTTCTGTTCACACCTTTATAAAGCATTACCATTGGCCTCTCTACTCTAAGTCCAGGGCAGGCTTTGTCACTGCAGTGCTGCAGGGCCTTATAGCCACACCTAATGCTGTTTAGCTCCAGCCTCCCAAACGTAGCTTTGGGGTCCTATCCAAATGTAATGACTGCAACAGTGAAACATGAAGAACATAGTACAGTTGTGTGCACTTACCATAAATGTAGATGTTCAAGTGTATTCACTGTTGCAGTCCAGGTTGCCCTCCCGCCATCCCCCTGTCATTCTATGGTTTATCTTTCCTTCTGTATCTTCTACAACCTATGTGGTGTATTTGCTTGTAGATGAAGGTAAAGTTTATATTGATGCATGTATATATATATATATATATATATATATATATATATATATATATATATATAGATATAGATATAGATATATATATATATATATATATATATATATATATATATATATATATAAAATATTGCTACCTTTTTGGGGGCACCTGACATCAGGGGCAAGAAAGACTAAAGAAAATGGTGTCGGCTGCATGTTTTATACCCCTGATGACCTGACGTCATGGAAGAGAAGACAGCAACCAACGCAGGACCCAAGACTTTGGAATTCAGGCCGACTGAGGGCAACCTGCCAGCAGATTACCCAAATGTAATGACTGTAACAGTGAATACACTCGAACATCTACATTTATGGTAAGTGTACACAACTGTACTTTTCCATTACTTTAGAAGGAGGTTTTTGGATATGGGCTTTGATGCATTCCTTACACATTTGAATGCAGTCAGCCATCAGTTAGAAATGTGCATCTCATGAGTAACCACATAGTTAATGTTATTGATCAAATTATTCTTTATATTGAGGGCTTTCAAAAAAACAAAAAATGTTTTGTAAGATGTGACATAGGCACAAGTGGATATGACAAGAAACAACTGTATAAAAGACCAGCCTGCCAAACAGTGTATACATGTAACATAAAAGCTGGAACTAGACATTTAACAAAAAAGCAATTATACTTAAAAGGTGGTAATAATAACTGTATAAGAAAATGATGCTTTCTGTAATGTTTTTCAGTCTGAATGGTCTTACAGATAGACATAAAAAAGGAGGAGTAGAGATTTATATTTAAAAATGTAGAGTGCAGATAGCAATGCTACAGGAGACACATCTGGAAGAACTGAACATGTGAATTTGATAAAGAAGGGTTTTCAGGATGGTAATTCAGCAGAATGTTTGGGGCAACGGAAAAGAGGAGTACTTATATTAATTGCAAGAGGAGCTCCAGTAGTGATAGAAGAGGAAAAAAAAAACAATAATGGAAGATGCATAGTACTAAGGGGCTGCTGGCTAGGGAAGGAGAATTACACTGGCATGCATTTACATCCCCCCAGTGGAGCTTAAGAAAATTTTGGGAGAAATAATCAGTTTTCAGCAAGGAATATTACTTATAGGTGGAGACTGGAATTTGGTTTGCAACAATGAAGATGTGTCTGGGGACCCTAGAAGGGAAAATAAAACAAAGGAGGGTAGATTTTTGAAGAAATTTATGAAAGGTTTGGCATAGAAGATGTGAATTCAGTACTAGGAGTTCAGAGTGAATTTTATACATTACTCACCAATATATAAAAACTGGGCTAGGCTAGATAGATTTTATATGTCACAGGAACATGTGCACTTAATTGAAGGTCTTGAAATGCACCCAGTAACTATTTCAGATCATACGCCAATAATAAATAAAATAAAAATGCAAGGTAATGAAATAAAAATGAGACACTGGCACTTTCCCACCTATCGGTTGAAAAGAGAGGAATTCATAGAAAAGGTTTTGGAATTAATTCAGGAACTACTAGAGAAGGTAGAATTTTCTTCTGAAAACATAGCTTAGGGAGTGGGATAAAATTAAAGTGGAGTTTAAAACTAGGGTGGAAATAAAAGAAACTGAGATATGGTTAAGCAGTAACAAGAATTACTTACAGGGATTGGCAAATGTTAAAATATTGCAAAATAGGGAGAATCTCTCAGAATAAAAATTGGAGCAACTGCAGAATGTTAAACAGAAAATAAGGGATTACTTGGACAACATGTACAAGTTTAGAAGGATTGCTGTTAAGCAACTGTTTTTTTGATAATTCTAGAGTGCAAAAACTATTAGCACAACAACTCAGGCAACAGAAAGTGTAAAGGGCTGTCACCAAGCTTAGGGAGCCGATAACAAGGAAGATAAAAGACCTTGTAGAAGTATTAGAAATATTTTGGAAATTTGATGAAAGCTTGTATAAAGCAGAGAAATATGGAAATCAAGAAAATGTACAACAGGAAATGTTTACGGAAGAATTAAATATGCCCAGGTTAGAGGTAGATGAGGTTCAGCTACTAAAAGGATAGGAAGGGATGAGATAAAAATGGTTATGTATAACCAATCTACAGGAAAGTCCCCAGGAATAGATGGTAATCCTGTGGAAGTTTGGAAGTTAGGAGGGAAAAAACTGATAAAGATCTGGAAGGTTTTGTTTAACAGTATTTTAAGAGAAGTACCACCAGCATCCTGGAAGAAGGCGGTGGTAATGGCGATACCTAAAGAGGGTAAAGATCCATTGGATCCAGCTTCAGACAGGCCCATTTCAATACTAAACCATGATTATTAAGTATTTGTCTAGAATGGCTAAAAGAATTACAAACGTGATACCAAAATTGATAGATATGGATCAGTGTGTTTTTGTGGAGGGGAGGCAAACATTTGACAATATTAACAGAACATTGGTGATCCACAGGGAAGCAGAATGTAGGAAAATACCACTTTTATTGGTGGGTCTTGAGAAAGCATTTGACGGAGTAGACTGGGACTTCATAAGTAAGGCAATTGAAGTATTTGCTTTCCCTGATAAAATTATAAGGTTGATTAGAAGAATATATGAGGGTCTGAGGTACTAAATTAAGGTGGGTGGGGTTCTTTCCGTTAATTTCTGTTTGAGTAGAGGAACCAGGCAGGGTTGTCCACCTTCCCCGTTGTTGTTTGCATTATATTTAGAACCACAAAGAAAATAAGAGATTCAGAAATTTAAGGATATAATTGATATTGTAGTTAGGAAAAGCTGGCTCTGTTTGCAGATGATATTATTTTATACATGATGCAACCAGAAAAGGACATTACAGTGTTGTGGGACATTTTTTTCTTGGAATACAAAATTAATGAAGCTAAAACAAAGGCAATAGTGGTAAATTATGTGCCCACACCCAAATTGGCCCAACAATATCCATATTTTTGGGTACATGATAAAATTACTTATTTAGGAGTACAGATTAGAAATGACTCTGTTGGGACAGCTAAGGATACGAGGAAAGAGGCTAAACAGAAGATGATACAAAAATTGAGAAATTGGAAGCTTTGTTATATGGATACTAAGTTAAAATAGTTTTAGTCCCTTTAGTCTTATACAGAGGTCAGGCATATTTTTATCAGCCAGAGGAGAAGATGTGGATAGCAATTAAAAAAGAGTTGAATGATTTTTCTCTGGGAAGAGAAGACAGCAAGGGTAAAGTGGGGTAAGATGATTCTTCTAAAAGAACAAGACAGACAAGGATTACACAGTTTGCAGGGGTATTTTATAGCAACATGGTTAAGGCTCTTGTACGTAGCACAAGCATTAAACTATAATTCAAGGTGGAAAGAAATGATGCTGATACAGGGAGGAAGCTCAATTAATAAGGAGAGATTGGGATTTTGGATGCAGACTCTTAAGGAGAACAGCAAAAATCATACAGAGTATTATATTCATAAAATAGCAGGGAGTATTCTAAGAACCAAACCAGCACGAGAATGGAGAAAAGAGATTTTGTCAATAGGGTTTACTGTGGTCAGAGATACAGATAATGTGCAAGAGGGGGCTGGAATTTATTGGAGAAAACTAGCAAAGGAACCAAGGCATTGGCAGCAAATAACTAGAAAGGGAAAGACAGTAGAATGGGAAGAGGCCCATAATTTATTTGGCTGCAGGTTAGAGATTACCATCCCAAACAAGGACTGATATCAGAGTATAGGCAAAGATGCAGCAATAGGGGGCTCCTGGATGACCCCTTAGTTCCTTTTAGACAATGTAACATTGCTATTTCTTTATTTAGTCTTTTCCTTCTTGCATACTCTCTAGCTTGCAGTTACCATGTTTTGTCCCCCTGTTCATAATGACATACCTCCTGTTTGAATACACCTCCCCTGGTGGTGGTGTTCCTTCATCCCCTTTGCCTATACCCTCTTCCTTTTCAAAAGGGAGAATGATCAGGCACATCTCTCTTTCCCTGTTCTTTGCTTTACCTTGGCCCAGACTCGTTGTAGTCCTCAGGTTTCATTTTCAATACTTTACTCTCTCTCTCTGCTCAGGGAAGTTTGTCTGTTCCATTTAGGACCTGCCAGCAAAACCCTTTAATTCCTCTGTGGCTGGAAAATCTCATCCTAGTTCTCTGAGCTAGTCACTGAACTACCAAGGGCAGGATCAGAACCACCTCTTTGAATCGCATCAGCTCCTTACCGTCTTAAAAAGCACTGGCTGGCCGAGCTCCACTGCACATATGCAGTACAGGTACCTCATATAGCACATAAAAACTAGACCTCTGGACACACATTCCTTTAACTC
The DNA here is from genome assembly GCF_019279795.1 of Protopterus annectens. Classification (NCBI taxonomy): domain Eukaryota; kingdom Metazoa; phylum Chordata; order Ceratodontiformes; family Protopteridae; genus Protopterus; species Protopterus annectens. The sequence goes on along the minus strand of NC_056732.1, from coordinate 197,597,521 downwards.
TTTTTTTTTTCTTTGTTTTTAGTTAGTGTTTCCAGTTGACTTTAACAGGTAATATTAATTACCAAAGTTCATACCAAGTAAGGCTTTAGGTATTTTGTTTAGGTTTTTGCAAACAGAGTCTTTCATGTGCTTTTTTCAGTCTAGTTCTGCAGCATTTTTCATGTATTTATGTTTTACTGTAATTCTATTTATTATGTCTGCAAGTAGTATAGTGAGGGAGTGTATGGGTAGATCTTCCGCCTATCTTGGTAGCTGATGGTTTTCAATTTGGTGAGCTTCGTCGATAGAAACGTCTTGGGTCTTTCTGGTATTGTAATGTGTTTGAACAGATGCATAATAAAGGGGCATTCTGTTGTATAATTGGCCTGATCAGGACAGAGTATTGAGGAATGATGAGATATTGTTACCTGTATGAGATGATTTTGTTATTGACTGGAGCAGATAAAAGGATTTCCCTGACTGTTGCTGATATGTGATGGTAAAAGTGTAAGGAGTTAACTGCAAAAGTGCCAAGATCTCTAATGATCGTATCAGTCTAGATTGGGATACTGTTGAGACTTGTTAACCAAAGGTGTGACGCTTCTTCACTTTGCATTTAATTTAGTCTTTGCAGCAGTAGATCTGTATCAGATGCTGAGTGAATGACAACAACCAGTTTGTAATCTTTGGCAAATTTTTCTATCTCTGGGTTAGAGGAGATTAAATACATGATAAACAGAAGGGGTCCCAGTATTGAGCCTTGAAGAATGCAGGTTTCTCACCTTTTTGCTTTCTCGTGGTGCGCATGTACTTTGATTACATGGGGGTTCTGTCTGTTAGCTAGTTTATCTGTCTTACAACAGTTAGGCCCTTAAGCTTATATTACACTTCCATCATGGTGGATAGTCTCAAAAGCCTTTCTTCAAAATGGGTAGACACTGTGAACTGTATGACCACTATCTACAGCTTCAATGATTTTTTCTTAAAGAAGTTTACTAAACATTTACTAAATTAAATGGATAGGATTTCCCTTTGTTAAAACCATGTTGTTGCATGTTTTTTTATGTTACATGCCTTTGCAGATTATGCTTGGTAGGCTGATGGGTCTGTAGTTCCCAGGATCTGAGCTGAGGTCTCCTCTTGTGGTATAATGACAGCCATTTTTCATACCTCAGGAACATACCCTATGGCTCTACTGAAGTTGAACAGTTTTAGGAGGGGTTCAGAGAGGGTTTATTTGCTGCCAGTATAAAGCAACCAGATATAACGTTGGAGTCCACTGAGCTGGTATTTCTAGCTTTGAAGAGTGCAGTTAGGGCACAGTCCATATTCATGGGAAGAAAAATGTACTATGGAGTTGGTGGAACTTCAATAACTATATCTGGTGTGAAGTTGGCAGGGAATTTATCTGCAAGAATATTAGCAATATCTTCAGTGTTGTTGTGGGTTTCATAATTGTCTGATGTAGTTAAAGAAGAGTTTATGATTATCCTTGGTTTAAGATGCCATGTTCCACTTTGATCTTCCTTGTGGTAACTTTCAGAATTTTACTGATGATTTTTGCCTTTAATGTGGGTAGATTTTGATTTATTATATGGCTTAATTAGTTTTTTTTTCTTTCATTTTAGGCTTATTAATGCTGCCATTTCACCAAGTCAAATTTTTATTCTCAACATACATAGTTATTTGGACTGCCTGACGTATACACTTTAGGGTCTATATCACATAGTCGAAGTCTTATATCTTCAAACACGTAATGTTCGAACCATTATGTTCGAAGTTACAAAACTTCGACTATGGATAAAAAAAAAAAAAAAAAAAAAACGGAAAAAAAATAAACTGTTTTAAGCAGGGGGCAAGGCCCCTTGCACCCCCACTACTTAAATATACCAACTCCGAGATTGCACCCCATTGAACAAAATGGAAACCTCCGCTTATGGAGATTTCCATTCAAATGCTCGAACTTTTACAAATTCGAACTTATGGTCTTGACCATATGAGGTTCGAACTTGTAAAAGTTCGACTACATGATAGGAACCCTACACTTTATTAGAAAAAGAAATTCATTAGCATGTTTGACAGCTGAACCTACATGTGGCTCAAAATTTTGCAGCAGAATTTTGAGAGATTATTGTGTAGTTTTAATAGGTTTGTCTAGTCCTCAAAAGCAGAGATTTCCATTGCAGTGGGTTTAAATGCCCTGAAGGAGGAGAATGCTGATTGTGACCAGATTTGACTATAGATTAAGGATATTATGGTAGTGATGTAATGGGTGGCCATGGTGGTGCAGTGGTTAGCATTGCCGCCTCACAGCAAGAGGTTCTCTGGTTCGATCCTCGGCTGAGGTGCCTTCTGTGCGGAGTCTGCATTTCCTCCCTGTGGTTGCGTGGGTTTCCTCCGGGTGCTCCGGTTTCCTCCCACATCCCAAAGACATGCTGTAGGTGGATTGGATACTCTAAATTGGCCCTAGGTGTGAGTACATGCATGTGTGTGCCTTCTGTGGAAGGTTGGGTGTCGGGCTGGCAACTCGACACTGTAAAACTCCACTGGCAATCATGAGCGGACAGGTTATCCGCTGTGGTGACCCCTAACCGGGAAAAAGCCGAAAGAAGAAAAAAAAAAAAAAGAATGGGAGTGGTGTAATGTAAGTGAGGATGAGATCGAAGAGATTGTGACTCCCTGTGGGCTTGTTAACTGTTTTGTACAAGGATTGCATACCTAACCTTTGCTGTAGAGTTATTCCAGTTAATTTATGGATGTTTTAAAATACCCATCAAAATAGTATTTTTGTTTGTAGGTAGTTCAGTAACATTGTTTAGAAATCTTTCAGGGTCTTCTTATGCCATGGATGGTGACCTGTAGTATGCTATCTATTGATAGTCTGTCTTGTTTAGAGTAATTTGAAGTTCATTAAGTTTTGCTTGTGAGCCGTATGGAATCCCATCTAGCGATAATCGATTCTCCTATAAATGTTGATATTGGCTTTCAGTTTCCAGCAGGTGTGAATGCAGGCTAATTGTTGCAATCTATTAAAGAATGACTACTATAGTTGCATGGAAATAAATTCTCTGCTGCAACAAAGATATGGATGTGTTCAACTTGCAGGACAGCCTTGAGACTTTACTTCTGGCATTGAGTAGTGCAACCTTAATGTGGGGGTGGGTGTATCCATCTTCATCAAGGATACCCACACCTCCAGGTTAGTGGCACTGCACAAGGTCTCGGAGACCATCCATGTGCAACTAACAGTCAAAACTGCTTTTCAATTTGTAGCTTGCTACAGACCACCCACCTTGACTCAGGACCCCCCTCGGCATTCCTGAGAATATTGGAGAATATGAAGGTCTCACCAGACACCATGATATTGGGTGATTTCAACTAGCCAAACATTGACTGGGAAAACTACTCAAATCCCAACTCCCTTGCCCAACGTTTCCTGGAATTTATAAACTCTAACGCCCTGGAACAGCTGGTCACCACTCCCACAAGAGGTGACAACATATTGGACCTGGTCATCACCAACATGGGGGCTCAATGTTCCACACCAGAGGTAAACCCCTCGTTGGTAAGGTCAGACCATAAACTAATCACACTGGACATCCACATCCCGACCCCACCCCCAGCCAAGGAAACCACTGTGAAAAATTTTTCAAAAGCAAACTTCACACTTCTCAAGACAGAGGTGGAATGTTTCAAAGCCCCCGGGCTAATGGAAAATGCTGCCCAAACCACAGTATCCTTTACAAATGCATTCTGTGAGCACCTACAGGAATGCATGGATCGAGCCATCCCAAGTAAAACCAAGACTCACTCCTCCAAAAAGAGGAGACCAGTCTGGTGGACCCCAGCCATAAATAAGCTATACAACAGAAGGAGGAAATTACTACATGATGGAGCAAAATCCCAAAAAGGGAAGGCATCCCTGATCAGTATTAGCAAGAAACTATGATCCCTCATAAAATCATCCAAGGCCAGCTTCGAAAGAAAAATCGCCAAAGACTCTAAAGATCATCACAAAGCCTTCTTTAGCTATGTCAAGAATTTAGGTGGCAACTCTCAGATCTGCTCCGAGCTGGTGCAAAATGGCAAAAAGTACACTGAACCCACTGACATTGCCAACATCCTGGCTGACAGGTTCAGTGCAAACTTTACACCCCACCCCCAAAAGGGTCCGTGTCCATCCCAGAAGAATGCAGACCCCCCCAGACATCACTGACACACAGGTGAAAACAGCCCTCTCCAAAGCCAAAACCACAGCATCAGTGGGACCGGATGGTATCCCAGGCTGCATCTTACACGAGCTCCAAAAAGAACTAAACCCTCACATAAATTCACTGTTCAAACTCAGTCTTACTACAGGATATGTACCCAAAGAATGGCCTACAGCAACAGTTATCTTGCTCCACAAAAGTGGCACCACAATGGATCCCAGGAACTATCGCCCTATAAGCCTGACTAGCCTGGTCTGCAACGCTATGGAGCACATCATCATGGATCTCATAAACAAAGACATTTGGAACCTCCAGACACTGGACCCTACCCCATTCAGCTTTGTTAAAGGCAGATCTTGCCTCTTAAACCTAGTAGACTTCTTTGAAACAGTTACTAAACCCATAGACGAGGGAAAGGTAGTCCACATAGCCTACCTGGACCTTGCTAAGGCCTTCGACACAATACCCCACTCTGGCATTATAGATAAGCTCACCAGCTTGAACATTAACCCTTATGTCACGAGATGGGTTGCAAACTGGCTTATGGATAGAACTCACATGGTTAGAGTTGCAGGTGCCATGTCCGACTCCAAACCGGTTACAAGTGGCATCCCACAGGGCTCAGTCCTGGGACCCCTCTTGTTCGGTATATACTTTTCTGAGGTACAGGCAAGCACGGGAGGACTGTAGCTGACCAAGTTCCCAGATGATTGCAAACTGGGAGCCATAATCAACTCTCCGGCTGACACAGACATCCTCCAGAACGGTCTTACAGTGACGAATACCTGGTGTCAGAACCATGGCCTCAAGCTAAATGCCAAAAAGTGCATAGTCATCCCCTTTGGGAAAAACAAAGTGCCCACGAACTACCACATAGATGGTTATCCACTAAGTACAGAAGATGTAATTAGGGATCTGGGGACCCAAGTAGACAAGCAACCTCTCCTTTGATAACCACATTGCCAAAGTGATTAGAAAAACCTTCTATATATCCCACCTAATCACGAAAGGGTTCACATCTAGATCGAGAGGTCATTGTGCCCCTCTACTCATCCCTCATCAGGCCCATAATAGAGTACAATGCCCCATTTGGGATGTACCTTACCCGACACCTGCAACAGCTGGAAAGACCCCAGAACTACCTCACCAAGAGGATCGTGGGCCTCAAACAGATGCCCTATGCAGCTCGACTAAAGAAACCCCAGCTCTACTCAGTTGCTAAACCGCCTACTCAGAGGTGATCTCTGCCTGACGTACAAGGCCATGTCTAACCCAGAATTAATGGACATGCTCCACCTCAAGAAAACCAAATCCCTTAGAGCTACATGTTCCAGGGATTTAAACCTCAGCACAACAATAAATAGGACAAGCTGGAGGGATAGATTCATATCCCAGAGGCTTCCCTTGCTCTGGAATAAAATCCCAATCCATGTTAGGCAGAGCCCCTCACTGACCCCTCTTCAAGAGAAATATTGATGAGTGGATGGGAAGTCATAAATTTACTCCTGGGATCACTTTTATGGCCCTGCTGGACAGAGGCTCAGGAATCTAATCAAATCTAAAAGGGAGGCGAAAGCCAACACATTCTGGCTAGGCTTATAAATGCCCTAGGGCAGATAGCCTAGTACCTACCCATGAACCTAAGAACTGGAATTTTTTGATATATTGGAATATCCAAAAGGTAGACTTTGCCTAAAAAGGTTACCATGTGCTTAGATCATATGCAGAATCCATGGAGTGAAAGCTGTCAGCCATCTTTGGTGAACCAGTTTGAGTTACTGAACATGTCCTCAATCTCTGCTAGTTTTGCACGTCAGGGAACCTGGGGTGTCTACCAGCTACTTAGCCAACTGCTGAATTAGCATCTCTTTGTATTTGTTCATCATTCTGAGTAAGGATAGGATTCTGTTCAGTCTTGCCCACATTTGACACATGTATAGAAAGCTTCCAGTATGTCTCTTTGCATGTCCTTCCGGGTTGGACAGTTCTCTTCATTCATGCTCGCATGAGCCCATCCCCAGGTCATAGTCCTATTTGTTCTGTTTGAGGTACTGCAGTACCTTCATGATGTCAAGAATCCTGGTACCAGCATGGTAGCTGTCACCCTAGTTATCCCCTTTGAGAAAAAACATGTACCCGTGAATTACCATATAGGTGATAGTACACTAAACACCGAAAGTGTGATAAGAGACTTAGGGACACAGGTGGACTCACCTTTGATAACCACATCGCCACAACAGTCAGGAAATCCTACTATGTGGCACATCTCATTACTAAGGGCTTTTCATGCAGAAAAAAGGAGGTCATTGTCCCACTGTACTCATCCCTCATTAGACCCATTATAGAATACAACGCCTCATTTGGTATGTACCTCTCAAGACATCTGCAACAGCTGGAAAGGCCGCAGAAATACCTCACTAAAAGAATCACAGGTCTAGAGCAGATGCCCTATGCTGACCGCCTTAAAAAACTCCAGCTATACTCTGTCGCATATCATCTACTCAGAGGCAATCTCTGCTTAACATACAAGGCCATGTCAAACCCAGAGCTGTTGGACATGCTACACAAAGAAATCCCAATTCCTCAGAGCCGCACGCTCCAGGGATCTAAACCTTGTCACCACAATAAACAAAACATGCTGGAGGGATAGGTTCCTGACCCAGAGACTCCCCAGACTCTGGAATAGATTGCCCATACATGTCAGGCAGAGTGCCTCTTTGGCCCTCTTCAAAAGGAACCTTGATGATTGGATGGGAGAAAGGAAATTCACCCCGGGGATCACATCAGTCGTCCTGCTAGACAGGGGTCCAGGGAAGTAAATAGTGTGGGAAGAAATAGCCAGGGAATTGTTATGGCTAAGCTTGTATAGGCCTTAGGGCTGATAGCCTAGTACCAACCTATGAACCCACATTGTCTTTGTCCAGTCTAGTGAGTGTAGAGTTTGTGTGGCTGTTGATGATGATGTTGTTGTTGGGTCTTTCGGCTTTTCCCGGTTAGGGGTCACCACAGCAGAACTCCGGTCCGCTAATGATTGGCAGTAGATTTTTACATGCCGAGTTGCCAGCCCTGATGCACAACCTTCAACGAAGGTACGCCCATTCACGCACGTCTCCACACACAAGATGCTCTAGCTGAGAATCGAACAGGGCAACGTCTTACTGTGAGGCAACAATGCTACCTCAGCACCACCACCGCAGTATATGGTCAGTAAATTCTAGGATTTACTTACTTGGATGTGCAGAATTAATGGCAGTGGAAGTTCTGCATTCCGGGGACTCCCTTAGTTATGTGAATGTGGTGGAGTTCTGTCAGTGTATTACTGCTGAGGCTCTTTAATCCTGGTTTTTGGAGTCTTGACGACTTGTAACAAATTCAGAAGTATCTTGTTTTAGTTTGATCTTATGAAGATTTAAAGGTATCTTCCATGTTGCTTAGATAATTACATGTCTCTTAAAGTATCCTGTTGATCCAGCAGCAGGTGATTGTTATTGCTGTAAGCCAAATGCATTGTGCTTACTGTCTATGTGCTTGTTTCACTGATGCTGTACTTGTTTTTTTGTTTTGCTAAGAGGTATGTGATGCTGGTGTCCTTTAATAACCTGCATATTACAGTGGATATAAAATGTGTACACACCCCTGTTAAAATGCCAGGTTTTTGTGATATAAAAAAATGAGACCACAATAAGTGATTTAAAAACTTTTTCCACCTTTAATGTGACCTATAACCTGTACAATTCAACTGAAAAACAAACAAATCAGTTAGGGGGAAAAATATAAAAAATAAAAACATACAATAAGCTGGTTGCATAAGTGTGCACACCCTTAAACTAATACTTTGTTGAAGCACCTTTTGATTTAATTACAACATTCAGTCTTCTTGGGTACACACCTGCCATCAATTAACAAGACTCTGATTAACCCCAATAAAAGTGCAGCTGTCCTAGTAGGATTTTCCTGACATTTACTCAGTTGTCTGCTACAGCAAAAGTCGGGGTTCTCCGAGAGCTTACAAAGCATCAAAGGGATCTCATTGTTGAAAGGTATTAGTCAGGAGAAGGGTACAAAAAAATTTTCACAGCATTGGATATACCATGGAACACCGTGGAGAAAATATGGGACAACAGTGATGTTGCAAAGAACTGGAAATCCCTCCAAAATTGATGAAAAGACAAGACGAAAACTGGTCAGGGAGGTTGCCAAGAGACTTACAGCAACACTGAAGGAGCTGCAAGTACTGGTTGTGTACTACATGTGACAACAATTTTCCATATTCTCCATATGACTGGACTATGGGGTAGGGCTGCAAGATGGAAGCCTGTTCTTACACAGAAAAACATCCAGGCCTGGCTAAAATTTGCAAAACAATACAAGTCTCTCAAAAGAATGTGGAAAAATGTGTTCAGGTCTGATGAGACCAAGCTTGAATTTTTTGTCCACAATTCCAGAAGGTACTTTTGGTGCAAAACAACACTTCTCATCACTAAAAGAACACCATCCCCACGGTGAAACATGGTGGTGGCAGTATCATGCTTTAGGGTTGCTGTGGCTTTAGTCAAGGTGGAGGGAATTATAAACAATTCCAAATACCAGTCACTTTTAGCCCAAAACCTTCAGTTGTCTGCTAGAAAGCTAAAGATGAAGAGGAATTTCACCTTTCATCACGACAGTGACCCCAAGCATACATCCAAATCAACAAAAGAATGGTTTCACCAGAAGAAAATTTAAGTTTTGGAATGGCCCAGCCAGAGCCCAGACCTAAATTTTTCTAAGTACCAATAATTTTCTTAGTTAGTACTAGGCTAATTGGCCTTGTGGGCCATTTTAAGCCTAGCCAAGTTACCCCATGTGAGAATCAAACCCTGCACCTTGCATCTGCATCTGCAAGGTAAACAACTTAACCATTATGCCAACCTCCCACCTTAAATCCAATAGAAAATCTGTAGGGTGACCTGAAGAGTGCTGTGCGTAAGATATGCCCTCGCAATCTGACAGATTTGGAGAGCTTTTGCAAGGAAAAGTGGGCAAATATTGCCAAGTCAAGATGTGCCATGCTGATAGACTATGCTGTAATTAAATGAAAAGGTGCTTCAACAAAGTGTTAATTTAAGGGTGTTCACACTTATGCAACCAGCTTACTGTACATTTTTTACTTTTTATATTTTTTCCCCTAAAAGATTTTTGTTTTTCACCTGAATTGTACAGGTTATAGGTCACATTAAAGGTGGAAACAGTTTTGAAATGATTTATTGTGGTCTCATTTTTTTATAGCACAAAAACCTGGCACCTTAACAGGGGTGTGTACAGTTTTTATATCCACTGTATATAATTCATTACTTAATAGCATCTTATTTTGGTTCCTTCAGCAGTACTTTTCTTTTACATTTTTCTGGCCAAAAATTTTAAGAAGGGGTGCTTATGCTGCAGCTCTTATACCATTAAAAGCCATGCACATATTCGCAAAATTTTTGTGTGTGTTTTTACAGTAACCATGGTACTGTCTGACTTTGTACAGATGTTGTGGATGGTCTTGTGTTATACTATAGTTGGGGTGGCCTACAGGACTTGCAGTTTAGTTTACCAATCATTTTGTCAACCTTTTCTCCTTTGTTCCAAACAGTTTGCCACTATAGGATCAGCATAATTCTTTGTGTGCGACAACCCCACCATCCCCTTCAGTTTTAACTAGTCAGGAATGACCATGTATTCTTGACATTGTCAGTTATATTGAGAATTGCAGAAGGTTTACAGTCATCCAGCTGTCTTGCTTCTTTCCTCACTCCCAACCACAATCTTTATTGCTTTAAGGTATTTCAGTGATACTTTGCTAGTGTGGTACCATTTGCTTTGTTTTTGCTTTTTTTTTGGTGACAGTTTCTGGCATTGTTCTGTATGCTTGTGACTAACTACTTGATTTTCTCCGCCAGTTTTATGCCTCTGGGAAATTGGGATATTTGTAGATTTTTTTCCGGTTGACATTTAGCTTAAATTGGTGGCACACTGGCAAGTATTATTGCCTCACAGCAAGAGGTTCCCTGGTTCAATTCTCGATTGGGTGCCTTCTGCATGTCCTTCCTCAGTTTATGTGGGTTTCCTCTGGGTGCTCCAGTTTCCTTCCACATTAAAAGGACATGCGGTAGGTGAATTGGATACTCTAAATTGGCCATGGGTGTAAGTGTGTGTGTGAGTGTGTAGTTTGGAAGAGTTACTATGACAGAGATATGGCCATCAGGCAGTGAAAACTTGGCTCTAGATTGTTATCACTGTTGAAGTAACTTCCTGACCCCATCTGCAAAAATGGGAAAAGGGGCTGTGGATGGCTAGATAGATGGATTTATTTGTTTAAAGTTTCCAATGCTGCATTTATTTATTTTATCTTTGTTAATTGTGGTAAATGAACTGGTTATATATTCTGGAAAGTTTTAATTCAAGTTAGGATGACCTTTATCCTCAATCCCTAATAAATTTTTGCAGATTTTCAAAAGTGTATCAGCTGTCACAGAAGGAGTCCCTAATGGGGTTGGTGGGGTGGGTGGTTCTGTGTGTTAGACTTTAGTTCTTAAACACAAGGCAGGATTACTTTAGTTCATCTGATGTCTGGAAGTCATACCTCTCAACCTCTTAGAGCAAGAAATCTGGACAAAGCCATAAATAAAACTGGGACAAAGGCCCAAAAATAGGGACAATTTTTAAGTACTGCTCTTACAAACTTAGAAAATTGATAGAACAACAGGTTTTACATTAGCGTGAATTTTCTAAATTTATGAAGTCTGAAACTCAAATGTCTGTCATTATTTTCTAACTTCATTCTTTAATGATTTGCCATTAATTTGCCAGAAAACCACATTTTTATGAAAAATGGACCAAAGATATGAGGCAAAAATCTGGACATTCTGCAAAAATCTGTGTACAGTTGAGAGGTATGCTGGACATGGTCTGAGGAAGCACAGTTAGATATGCTTAAGGTAAATCTTGCAACAACATTCAAAATACATTCTCTGTCTTGCTTTATCCTAATCTTACTGCTTTTCCATTTGTTGAAGTCAAGAAAAACACAGGCTTTATTATTTTTGGGTATGTGATTACTCAACTAGAGCTTCATCTTGGGATTATAATTAATGAACAGACAGCTTTCTGCAGGCTTAATTCACTGCTTGTTATTGTCAGGAAATCCTTCTGTAATGAATTTTGCAGTTTAGTTTAAAGAAAAAACATTCCATTTCTAACTGTACTTAGCTTTGAGACTTAAGTTATTCAGCTTTTGCTACTCAGCTAAGGGCAGTTGTCACTCAATATAAACATATCTGTGAAAACACTGTATTGCTTTAGAACTTTGTATGGCAGTCATAACTAAGAAAAACTTTTAAGTGGTATGTAGTAACAGTATACTTCAAGAAATTAAATATGAAAATGTAGACTAAACAGAAGAACAGCTGTTTAAAACGACACATTATAAACAGTATCCCTTTATTTCATTTTGCATTAGAAATTTCCTCATGTTTTGACCATGTACATCAGTTACTAAATTAAGGTTAATAATTACTTTTAAAAAAAATCTCAGTTCCTCTGAGGTTGAATTTCTGTTTCAGGTAGCCTGCAGTGTGATGGAATCAAAGTAGATGTATTACAATTGTAGTAGGATGCAGCGTTCTAGAATTACAGAGGATGTTCTACTACAGCATGCTAGAACTACAGAGTATGTACGAGAATTATAGGGGGATGCAGTGAACTAGAACTGCATAGAATGTACTACAGCATGCTAGAATTACAGAGGGTGTACTAGAATTATACTGGGATGCATTGTTTTTAGCTTGCAGAAAGACAAAACATACACTGCCTCAGGAACATTTTGGTTATTCCACAAGTAGTGTGGTATTCTCATGCTAATAACTAAAGAAATTATTTATGTCTGTCTGTATGGTTTAATTTATGAGACATCTAGCTGGGTTTGAGGCTGATGTCAGTGGAGGACCAGGAAGAATACTCTGCAGTAAAGCAGTGTGTAAACACATTTAGATTACTTCACAGTATAACATACAAATAATCATTTTGCACATACTTCATTAGTTTTTTTACAGCTGTGCTACAGTAGAAATATTGATAAGAAGTTGGCCATTATTTATATTGTATACATATCCACTAATTAGTTTATGAACAGAAGGAATAGCATTTCATTATTTTTTTCTTAATGACTTTGAGACAACCAGCCAGCCAGAACTGTCTTTAATAGGATTCCAAAAGAAGCATCTGAAATCTGTTAGCATTATAACGCGAGAAATAAAATCATACATAATATGCTTCTTTCAAGCCATTAGGTGCTAAAAGTTTTTTGTAAAGTAAAACAGGTTCACATTCCAGTAATTCTTAAAAAAATGGAACATATTAAAAGTTCTTGTTACAGTTTCAAAGTCTATGTTCTTAAACATTAGTAATAAGAGTTTCCAGGTTTTGAAAATTATGGCCATAAAAAAAAAAATGACTAACCTCCACCAGAATTTTCTGCCACCCTTGAGAGGATAACCCCATTCCTCTAGCCCTAATCTCCAAATGTCAGTTCTAGACAATGGATGAAAGTTTGCATATAACGCTGATCTTGCAGCCCCGGCCACCTTATTCCATATACTCATACATACAGTGTACTTACAAGTCATGTGGCAATAACTCCTCCTTCCTCGCATCTCAGTCAAGGGCTCCCTTTTGACAAGTCCCTTTTGCTTTGATGAAAGTAGACTATCCTGCAAGAAGTTTGAGTTTATACCAAGTGAAGATTTGGAGATGAATCAAATTTCCTCCAATGAGGTCGCTGTAGTCTGTCATTGGGAATCCATGATTTGTATCTGAAGCGTTGATTATTCTTTTTGTCTTACCCAACTCCAAGGCCCATCTGTAATTCTGAGTAAGCTGGGTATAGTAACCAGTTTCAGTACCGTTTGGATAGTTCCTGTCCTAAAACACTTACCTAACCAAGTATCTCCTACTTGAAGCTCAATTCCCAGCTTCCATCTTTACTTTTTAATTAAAAAGTGATTTAAGTTCAGAAATTGCCAAAACTGTAGTTCACATCCTGGTCTATTTTACTTAAATTGTTGGCGTGTGAGAAAGGAATATGGTAATGTTTGTACAAAGTCCATCCAAAACCCAGTACTTTACTCAGTCAAGAAAGATATTTCATTATTTTAGCTGCAGTATTCCTCTGAAAAGTGGTAAGTAAATGTCATGCATGTGTACATTGGGCTTAAAGCATTGTTGGTTGTTGTTACCTGGCCCTTTCACTTTTCCCTTCTTTACTGATCCTGCTCTACATTTGCAAGGTGTTTGCGTTATGGAGTGGGAGATGAGCGGTGTTTTTGAAAGCACGTACAGTGCTTCTCTTCTTGTTGTCTGGAGGGAACATATCCCATAAGTGACCAACAGGAGTTTTGAACAAATTACCTCTAGTGGCTGATGTTTACTCTTAGCATTGTGAGTGGCTGATTGGCTAAGCCTCATTACCTAGGGAAAGTAGGAGTATGCAGCCTTATGAGCTGATGAGGTGAAAGGGTACTTTTAGGTTGACAGAATCTGAATGCCTGTGTTAGTAACTGAGTTGGTCTGAAATCTGGCCATTTAAAGCTCGTTACAAGACCGTAGTCTAATTGTAGATGATGTACATGTAGAAATATGTATGATATGGGAAAAGAAAGTATATGGCTAGCAGTTGGTTTTAGGAATAGTGTATGAAAAAATAAATGTCAAAGGGAATCTGAAGCTTAACTGTATTAATGAGAGATATCTGAGAAATGAATTTAAAGTGAAATAACAGCATACTATTTTTTATGGACTACATTTTTTAAAGTAAGTTATAGAAAGGTTTGGGAAGGAGATGAGGTGCAGTGTGAGAGAAAATGACTTGAGATATGTCAGTGTGGGCCTGTTTTGATGAAGGTTAAGTTAGTAATAACGAAGGAAGTCTTTGAAATGATTGTGGCATTTATTAAGATATTTTTCAAGTGAAAGGGTATGTGGGGCATATTAAAATGGAATTAGAAAATAATTGTTCAACAGATTCACCTGAAGATAGGTTCATAGATAGATATGCATTCTGGGATGCCATAAAAAACCCTAGCCCAAATTGCCAGTTTCCCTAAAGCACTGTCTGATTAAGTGACTTGCTCAAAGTCGCACAGCAGGCAAATGAAGGCTGAGTGAATCAAACCCTGTACCACAGGAAGTATCTCATTAACAAGTCACAGCCTTATCCTCTCTACTAACTGTAGCATTGACCACAAAACATTGACAATGCAAATGTTGGCACATTAGACCTTGTGCACTGTGCATTAACCTTGACACACACAAATCTAAAATAAAAAATAATTGCAGGGAGTAAGCCCCCTGCACCCCCCACATGCCTTGCTAACTATATATACTGACTTTATACAAAAATAATAAAAGTGAAATCCAATATGATGCAATGATGTGGGTGTTGGGAGACTGGCCCTGTGAGTACATTCATAGGTTCATAGGTAGGTACTAGGCTATTGGCCCTAGCCAAACAGTATCCTGGCTTTTGCCACCCAAGAAAATTATTTTACTGTGCCCCTGTCAAGCAGAGCCACAGAAGTGATCCCCGGGTGAATTTCCTATCTCCCATCCAATCATCAAGATTTTTCTTGAAGAGTACTAATAAGGAGCTTTGTTTGATATAGATAAGTAGTTTGTTCCAGAGTATGGGAAGTCTCTGGGACAGGAATCTATCCCTCCAGCATGTTCTTTTTATTGTGGTGACAAGGTTTAGGTCCCTTGTGCGTGTAGCTTGGAGGGATTGGGATTTCTTTAAGTGGAGCATGTCCAACAGCTCTGGGTTTAACATAGCTTTGTATGTTAGGCAGAGATCGCCTCTGAGTAGGCGATATGCGACAGAGTAAAGCTGGAGTTTTTTGAGACGTCTGCATAGGGCATCTGTTTGAGGCCAGTAATCTTCTTTGTGAGGTATTTCTGTGGCATTTCCAGTTGTTGTAGATGTCTTGTGAGGTACATACTAAAAGGGACATTGTCCTTTATAATGGGTCTAATGAGTCATGAGTAGAGGGGAACAGTGACCTCTTTTGTCCTGGATGAGAAACCTTTTGTGATGGTGTGCCACGTAGAAGGATTTCCTGACTACTGTGGCAATGTGATTAGCAAAGGAGAGACTACTGTCCACCTGTGTCCGAAGGTCTCTTATCACACTTTTGGTGTTAAGTATACTACCACCTATGTGGTAGTTCATGGGTACAGAGTTTTTTCCAAAAGGGATGACAGTGCACTTTTTGGCATTGAGCTTGAGGCCATGGCTTTGACACTAGGCATCTGTCTCGGTGAGGCCCTTTTGTAGGATGTCCACATCATTAGGAGTTTTGATTATGGATCCTAGTTTGCAGTCATCTGCGAACTTTGTTAGCCAAAAACCTTCTGTGTTAGCCTGTAATTCAGAGAAGTAGAGACCAAACAGGAGAGGACCTAAGACTGAACCCTGTGGTACTCCACTTGTCACTGGTCTGAAGTTGGATTTAGAGTCTGCTACTTGCACAGTGTGGGTTCTGTCAGTGATCCAGTTGGCAACCCATCTTGTGACATAGGGATTTATACCTAGTTTAGTGAGTTTATCTAAAATTCCAGAGTGGGGGATGGTGTCAAAAGCCTTGGAGAGATCTAGATAGGCTGTGTGAACCACCTTACCTTCATCTACAGCTTTGTTGACCGCTTCAAAGAAGTCTGTCAGGTTTAGGAGATGTGATCTGCCTTTTACAAACCCGAACTGGGTAGGGTCCAGAGTTTGGAGATTACCATTGTCATTGTTTATAAGTTCCATGATGATACTTTCCATAGCCTTGCAGACCAGGCTCGTCAGGCTAATGTGGCAGTAGTTCCCAGGGTTCGTGGTGGCTTCCCCTTTGTGGAGGGGGATAACCATTGCTGTGTGCCATTCAGTGGGCACAAAGCCTGAGGTGAGGCTATGATTGAACATGGTACTTAGATGGGATGCCAGTTCGTTCTGTAGTTCATGTAGAATACAGCCTGGGATGTTGTCAGGTCTCATGGATGCTGTGTTCTTGGCTTTGGAGAGTGTTTTTTTTTATCTCTGCAGCCGTGATTACAGGAACTTTGCATTCTTCTAGTACAGAGATGGGCCCTTTAGGGGATGAGAGAGGGGTAAAGTTAGCACTGAACCTATCTGCCAGGATGTTGGCAGTATCAGTTGGCTCTGTATATTTAGTGCCCTTGTGCTGTAACTCAGAGCAGATCTGAGTGTTGCCATTGAGATTCTTGACATAGCTATAGAATGCTTTGTGGTTGTCTTTAGAATCAGTGGCGATTTTGTTTTCAAAACTAGCTTTGGAGGATTTTATGAGGGATCTCAACTTCTTACTGAGGCTGACCAATCATGGGATTTTACGCTTTTTTTGCAACAGTTTCTTTTTTCTGTTGTAGAGTTTGAGAGGTTGTTTATGGCAGGGGACCACCAGATTGGCTTCCTTTTTTTGGAGGATAGCATCTTGGTTCTGTTAGGGATTGCACGGTCCATGCACTCGTGTATGTGCTTATAAAGTGCAATTGTATATGATTCAGCAGTCATACATCTATTGTCCATCAGCATGGGTGTCGTGAAGTTTGCCACTTCTGTCTTAAGAAGCGTGAAGTTGGCTTTGGAGAATTTTTTACGGTGGTTTCCCTAATTGGGGGTGGGATGTGGATGTCTAGGGTGATTTGCTTGTGGTCGGATCTGACCAATGAGGAATTGACCTCTGGTGTGTAACACCAATTGCCCATGTTGGTAATGACCAGGTCTAGGATATTGCTGCCCCTGGTTGGGGTGTGAATAAGTTGATCCAAGGCATTGGAATTCATGAATTCCAGAAAAAGTTGAGCACAAGAGTTGGTACAGGAGAAGTTTTCCCAGTTAATGGTGGGGTAGTTGAAATCGCCCATTATTAGGGTATTAGGTTGTACCCTAATATTTTCCAGTGTATCAAGAAATGAGGAGTGGGAATCCTGGGGCATGGTGGGGGAACTGTAGCAAGCTACAGTTTGGATTGTGGTCTTGCCCAGAGTTAGTTGCACTTGGATAATCTCGGATGCATTATGCTGAGCAACTAGCCTGGAGGTGTGGATATCCTTAATGAATATGGGCACACCTCCACCTTTAGTGCTTCGGTCCAGATTAGGTGGCCGAAAGGTGTGGTATGAATTATAGCCTGGTAATGCAGGGGTGCTCTCTGGAGCCTTGAACCAGGTCTCTGTCACTGCACAGATGTCGATGTTCTCCATTTTAAGGAGTGCCTCGAGTGAGTGCATTTTGAGGTTTACACTTCTAGCATTAAGTAGCATTACCCTTAGATTTTGCGTGCTTGTAACTTTATGGTGGTGAATTTGTCATTTGAATCTTGCCTAAAAAAGGCACTATAGGGGTGGCAAGAGCCTTAGCCAGTATCCGGAATCCCAAGGGCGACAGGTGCAGGCCATCTCTGGCAAAGCATTGTGGTTTGTCAATCATGTCATCCCAGGCAGACATATACTGGATCCCCTTAAAATGACACCAGAAGCTTAGCCAATTGTTGAAGTCAGTCATTTTGTCCTTGTACTGTGGTGTCATTCTGGGTGAGCTCTAAAAAAATCTACCCAAGCAACAGGGACCTACAAAGCAGAAACACAAGCAACCACCACCCCGCCACACAACCCAAATGACACATAGTCCACAAACTCAGTGTGCCACTCAACCACAGCCCATAAGGCATAACATCGTACCCAACACACTAGTCATAGGTGACTCTATAGTCAGGCACACTGATGTTCCACTCACCAGGCTAAACAAGGAGAAAGTTACTGTAAGCAACCTGTCAGGTGCCAGGATCCGCCACATAACGCATGCACTAAGGTCACTCCACAGCAAGTACAAATATGACTCTGTCATTGTCCATGTTGGTGTGAATGACCTGAGACATACCTCCCTGGACTACAAGAAAAGAAACATGGAGGAGCTGTCCAATCTTGTAGCCCAGGCAGGTATGAACCTAGCCCTGAGTAGCATCCTGCCTCCACGAATGTAGGTGTATGTTTTGGTGGTGTAGGTTTTGAAGGACTATGTGATGAGTGTGGTGTGGTGCGAGTGTTTACCTTCTCCTCTTGACTGTCTAGTCCAATCTTGGGTGAAGAGAGCTTTTCTTCCAGTTTGGCTATATAAGTGCATCTCTCACAGGTTGTAGTGTTGGGTGGTAGGAGGAGAGGGTTGTCCGTGTACATGAGGCAATTGCTGCATTGCCCCAAAATGCCCAGTTTCATTAGGTAGACAGGAGAAAACACTGGGAGCTGACCCTTAGACATGCCCTGGATAGGTGCTTATTTAACAAGTACTAAAAACTGTTTTCCTCACGACACGACACCATTAACCTTATTGAAACTTTGTTAGAAATTGTATTATCGAACAATTTCTTCATCTTTGAAGGGAAATTTTATTTACAAACTTCAGGTGTAGCCATGGGTTCCCCTTGTGGCGGCACTTTTGCCAACGCAGTACTTGCCCACTGGGAATCCACTTTTCTCTTCAATGATGAGTTGTTCAAACAACACATTTCCTGGTACACCCGTTACCAGGATGACATCCTTTGTATTTGGGATGGGGATAAAGTGTTGATTCCAGCATTTATAGATAACATAACTAAAACAACTGATTTTCTAGAATTCACTCATAACATCCAAGATCATCAAATGTGTCCTTAAATGGTTGTCCCATATCAGGTAAATTCTGCATAACGGATACTCTCATTGATGTTTATTTACTTGGGGAGACACTTAGGGAAGAGGTTCCCTTACCAGTAATTATATTTCCCCCCCCCCTTCCTTCCCTCTGATCAGTCTCATTGACTTGGTTTGTGTCACCACAGGCATGCTATACAGTAGCATTTTTTAGGTTTTCATCATTACTGTTTTTAGCTACTTTTTGGAGCTATTTTTAATACACTGCTGTGCATTCTTAAGATTTTTTCCTGTGTTTTTCAATATATATATATAAGTTTTGGCGCACAGAAGGTTAACATCATTTTATTTTATGTAATATAGGAATGTTAAGTAAAGGATGTCATGGTTTTTCTATTGATGTTGCTTGTTTTCATTTTTTAAGTGGTCTAAACAAGCAATTTTTGTTATTAATTTATTCATGTGCCTTTATATAATTGGCGCATTCTTTTACCAGTGTAGTATAAAAAACACTTGCCCTCGTTAATTAATTGTCTGATGAAGGTGGGTCATTTGCACTCGCCGAAAGCGCTTACCTTCATTGGGATTCTTTTGTTTACAGCTTGTAATAAAGTTGTCTTTGGTTTTACCAAGTGTTCTCTTTTGTGTGCAGTCGGCACTTTTTGCAGTTTTTTATCCATAGGAGCCAGACAGGTATATGAAGGCACTTTCAGTGAATGCAGACACTGTTAAGCAATTTTGCCCAAAGGAGTTTACACCCTCCATCCCCCGAGTGCTTTGTAACAGTGAAATTGAGATATGTATAAGTTTTGGGGGTGTCTTCACCTCGTTAAGAATTTGGGAGGCTTGCCCTCAACTGCAAAAAATGTACTCTGTGGCTTGCTATAAGTGGATTTCACTGATTTAATTTCATAGTATTTCCACTTACTGAAATTTCCTTCGAAAATTGACATAAATCTCCACCCAAATATCTGAATGTCAGCACCTGCTTTATCCAGTTCTGGGTTGTGAGGAGCCAAAGGTTATGCTGGCACGTAGTGAGTGTAAATGATGAAACATCCTGGAGCAGGCACTTATCCATCCATGAGGACACACACACACACACAAAATATTTGAGAATCATCATTTTACCTCCTTATGGGAAGAAATGAGATACTCCAGCAAGAACCCATGTAAACACAAGGACTATACAGTGACTGCTATTGACTTCAAATCAAAGGGGGGGCTGCAGGAGACAGCTGAATGGGTGGGGTCAATGGGAAGGGGTGTGGCCAACTAGAAAGGGGAGGACCTATGCTCAAAACCACAAAAACTAACTAAATACACTGCCCTGGGTGCCAAACCGTCATTATGAGAGTCCAATCAAGACAAAATGAAGTGTAGAAGAATACAAATATTTCAATGCATTGGCTGCATGACAGCTTAGTTAATATCTAGATGGAAACAAAAAGGTTGTGAGGCATGAAAAAATAAATTACTTTTTAAATACATTAATGGAATGCCAGTCAAAATCAAGTATAAGAAAAACAAGCAGCACTCAACTCAAACCACTTCTAGCACTGCAGTTCTAATTATAATTTATATTCAGCTTTATTAATGTACCAAGTAACATGCTGAAAGTAGAAATCTCTGATGCCCCCACTTGTAAAAATGTTTCTTATCCAAAAAAAGACCTGCTGCCTGACAACTATCTACTTGTTTCATGTGGAAAACATGATCAAAGTAAAAAATGAAAAGCAAACAAGAAATAAGCTCAAGATACATTGCTTAAAAGGATTACCGTACAGGTTATGGACTATACGATTGGCATTCTGTTTAGTTTACGGGTAAAGCCTGCAGAGATGACTGGAAGTCTCCAAGTTTAATGAGCTTCTTAAAATAATGTAATTCTGTCCTTTATTACAAATACTGTCATATGCATTTCAATACCCAAAGCTTATACATTATCTAGTTAAGTATTCTCTACATGGCAACAACAGAAAGGCTTTCAATGTTTGCAATTCTTTAACGTATGCTTATTAAAGCTTACTTGCATCTTACGATCTCAGCCAAGCTTACCTGATGGTCATTAAAGTTATTGCTACTTAAACACAGAGCAACAGGCACTTTGAGTAATAAGCATAAATCAACAGTACAAAAATATGACAGAATTTGAAACCAGACCATTCTGCAAAAGT
The DNA here is from genome assembly GCF_019279795.1 of Protopterus annectens. Taxonomy (NCBI): domain Eukaryota; kingdom Metazoa; phylum Chordata; order Ceratodontiformes; family Protopteridae; genus Protopterus; species Protopterus annectens. The sequence continues at coordinate 197,576,445 of NC_056732.1, read as the reverse complement.
CAATGACCGATGAAAAGCCACTCTAGTACTTGTGTCTACCTTGGATGGGGGGGATACTCTGCACATTTACACTGCATAACTACTCCTTGCCTTGCTTCGACACATCCAGAGTCACTACATGGGGGAGTGGGGTGCAACAAGTATGTCACAATTTGAAATGTCTCTGGCTGACTGTGATGGCCCTGACACATTTGTCATACTTCTCAACCTCAGAGCAAGAAATATGGACAAAGCCATACAAAGAAGTGGGACAAAGGCCCAAAAATAAGGACAAATTTTAAATATTGCTCTTATAAACTTAGAAAGATAATAGACTAGGTCTTGCATTAGTATGAATTTTCTGAATGGTATGAAATCTGAAACTCAAATATCTGTCATTATTTTCTAACTTCAGTCTTTAATGATGTGTCACTAATTTGCCAAAAAACCCCACAATTTTATGAAAAATGGACCAAAAATGTGATGTAAAAATATAAAATAGCCACACAATACAGCTGGGAACCTGTCAAAGAAGGGTCACTTTAATATTAGTACTGCTAACTTGAGCAGCTGACAAAATAAAAGAATCTACATGCATTTCTGAAATAAAAGTAATCTATAACTCTGATTATTACAGTTATTTCTTAATTGTAAACCCTCCATGTTTTCTTCCAAAATTGCAATTTTGCAGAGGGATTATTAGGGGGAAGAGCAACATTTTGAGCCAAAATCAGGGACAGTTGAGAGGTTTGGCTATGCCTAATTCTGTAAAGCAATTTATTTGCATGTACCTCTGAACCTGTTAATACAATAAATCTGGACAAGGCCAAATATATTGGGGGAACATATAAACAGTACTAAAAATTGCTCTTGTATAAACTGAGACAGTTGATAGAACAACAGGTCTTACTTTAGCATGCATTTTTCTGAAGGTTATGAAGTCTGAAACTCAGTGTGTCATTATTTAGTGGCTTAATTCCTAAATGATTTGCCAGAAAACCACAAATTTTATGAGGAACAAATCAAAAATAAGAAGCAAAAATCTATTCATTCTTTGAAAATCTGGACAGTTGGGAGGTATAGCTCAGCTGGGGCTGTCTTTAAGTTTGCCGCCCTTCCCCCTCACAAAATCATCGTCGAATGGAGCCTCCCCCTGCAGCCATTCCAATGATCCATTACTTGGCTATTTCACTCCTTTTACCATAAACACTAATGTGCATACTGATTTACTTCTATGATGATTTGTACTTCATTTGAAAGTTTTATTTTGCATTTTACAGCACAAACCCTAAGACATCTGCTAAATAAACTTAGCATTAAAACTTCTCTGCCCTTGAAACTCACATTCATTGAAACAACATTGAAACCCACATTCAAAGAAAATACATTTTACCAGTGGCAGATAAAGATTAATTCTGGGCTGTTTTCAAATCATAGGCCCCTTGCATATGAAACTCTTTGATACACCTTCCTATTGTTTTGAACATTTTTCTAGTAAACTGTGAAGCAAAACGCATGCACCAGTAATGACAAAACTGCCCAATTCAGAACATTTCCATCATAAAAGTCTACTCAAACTTCTACAGTCCACCATTATCAGTAAATATACACAATCTCTGAAGAAGTAAAAAAAGGCATCTAAATAATTCCACATTAAATAAATATGTAACTAATGAAGAGGTTGCTGCTAGCAAACACCTTTATATTTCAGGGTTTCATCGAAAAATAAAGTGTCTGATGCACCTGAGGAATAAATTGCCTATATTACATTAAAAATGGTAAGCTAGTAATATTGCAATAGGAAATGGATGGCAAACTGATAACAGGCTCATAGTTAGTATCTTAACTTTTTCGGAATGGCAGCATTCATCCCTTGTGGGAGTAGAGCCAGCAACCTTCTGCATCAAAAGCAAGTACACAACCTGTTGTGCTATTAACAATGCAAGCTGACTTAGCATAAGCAGCACTAAACTTCTCTTCCCCTGCAGCTCTCAGCTCCTTGTAAAATCTACTCAATACTCAACTGCATCTCAACTTCGCAGCACAAGAAATCTGGAAAAAGCCAAATTTATTGGGGGGGGGGGGGTCAAAAGTCCCAAAACCAGGGACACATTAAACACTGCTTGTATAATCTTGGAAAGTTGCTAGAATAAAATGCTGTGTTACCACCATAAATTTTACTGCCAAGGTCCCTGTGCAGAAGAGTCAGAGCAACATACCACTATGCCAAATCAGCTGCTTTGTGAAAGAAAAATGCTGTTACCACCATACATTTTACTACCAATGTCCCTGTGCAAAACAGTCAGAGCAACATACCACTATGCCAAATCACCTGCTTTGTGAAATAAAAATGCTGTGTTACCACCATACATTTTACTGCCAAGGTCCCTTTGCAAAACAGTCAAAGCAACATACCACTACACCATATCAGCTGCTTTGTGAAAGAGAGGAAGACTGAAACTTAAATGGCTATCATTTAATGAATTCAGTTCTTACCATAGCTGTCAACCTCTTAGCACAAAACACCTGGATAAACCCAGTAATCAGGGAATACAGCCCTCAAACATATTCAGTGAATTCAGTTCTTGCCATAGCTGTCAACCTTAGCACAAAAAACCTGGACAAAGCCAATAATGGGGTAACACAGTCCCAAAAATAAGGACAAATTTCAAATATTTATCTTATAAACTTAGAAAATTGCTAGAATAAAAGGTTGTGTTACTATGTATTTTCTGAAGAATATGAAGTCTGAAATTCAAATGCCTGTCAATTTTACTTCTGACGGAACAAAAATAATTTTCAGCTGAGGCCCAGGGAGAAATACTGCAGACACATGTCTTTGTAAAATGGCAGGACACCAGAGCAAATCCACACAGACACAAGGATGAGATGCAGACTACACACAGAACGCACCCCAGCCAAGAATCAAACCAGAAAACCTATAGCTGTGAGGCAACAATGCTACCACTGCACCATCAAATATGTAAGGAATTAAACATTCAGAAACCTGGTCTGAAATTCAAATGCCTGTCAAGTTTATTTAACATTTGTTAATCAGGACAGTCTGACTTGAAACAAAAAAACAATTTTCAGCAGAGGCCCAGGAAGAAATAATGCAGACATGTCTTTGTAACATGGGAGGGCACAAAAGCAAACCCACACAAACACAGGGAGAATATGCAGACCCCACACAGAAGGCACCCCAGCCAAGAATCAAACATGAGAACCTGCAGCTGTGAGGCAACAGTGCTACCACTGCACCATCAAATATCAAGCATTGCAACATTTAGAAGCTACAGATATTATGAGGAACAGATCAGATCAAATATGAGGCAAAAATCTGCAATTTTTTTTACAAATGGTGGTGGGTAGGGAATTCAGGTCCTTAACACCTGCATACAAGGTACAGGGTTCAAGCCTGAGGTATTCCCTACCACACCACCATGAGTTTGTTCTAGCCACCAGTATATAGCAACCGGGGCATATACACACACACACACACACACACACACACACACACACACACACACACACACACTCTCTCTCCATAGCTACACCCATAGCTCTGCTGCCCGCGCATTACATCCACCACGCGAGATCCCCCGACGATACTGGAGTACATCCACCACACGAGATCCGAGACTCCAGCCCTGCCTGCCAACGTTGCAGTCTGGGTCTGATCTGTTTCCAGTGACAGTCTATGCAGTTAAAACTGCATAGATTTCTGGGATCTCAGCTGTTACATGTTTAGCAATCCAGACTAGTGCGCATGCGCGAAAGTCCATTTTTTAAAAAAAATTTTTATCCTCGAATTTTAAATTGTTTTATTTCTTTACTTTTCTTTACAGCTGGGGGGGCTGCAGTCCCACAGTCCAATAGCATGGGCCGCCCCTGGGACTATATATATATATATATATATATATATATATATATATATATATATATTTATATATGTATACACACACACACACACACACACACACACACACACACACACACACACACACATATATATATATATATATATATATATATATATATATATATATACACACACACACATATATATAATACACGTGTGTATATATATATATATATATATATATATATATATATATATATATATATATATATATATATATACACACACACACACACACACACACACACATATATATATATATATATATATATATATGATAGATATATAAATGGGTTCACTGCATCAGGTCAACTGAGTGTGTGTGTTTGGTCAACAGCTGTTTAATTGACAGTTTATGGTGTGGTAAGCTGCTGGTCAATAGGTGTCTGAGACAGCGCAATTGTTGGGGTTCATAGTTGTGTACTAGGCTAATGGCCCTGGTGCCTTTACAAGCCTAGCCCAAAAAAATTGCCCAGGCACCGTGCCACCTGATGTTAGTTCACAGTGTCCCTGTCCAGTACAGCAACTAGAATGATCCCTGGAGTGAACTTTGTTACCCATCCACTCGTCAAGATTTCTCTCGAATAGATCCAGCAAGGTGCTCTGCTTGACATGAATGGGAAGCTTATTCCAGAGTATGGGCAGTCTTTGGGAGATGAACCTGTCCCTCCAGCATGTTCTGTTAATTGTGATAATGAGGTTGTGATCTCTGAAGCATGTGGTGGTGGTGGGGGATTGGGATTTCTTTAGGTGTAGCATTTCAAGTAGGGCTGGGTCGGACATGGCTTTGTAACTCAAGCAGAGAGCACCTCTAAGTAGATGATAGCAGACTGAGAACAGCTGAAGTTTCTTGAGTCTGTCCATGTAGGATATGTGTTTAAGGCCTAGGATCCTTTTGTGAAGTAATTTTGTGGCCTCTCCAGCTGTTGTAGGTGTCTGGTCAGGTACATGCAAAATGGGGGGTTATATTCAATGACTGGTCTAATGAGGGATGAGTGGAGAGGGATGATTACCTCTTTCTTCCTGGATGTGAAACCTTTGGTTATAAGTTGTGCCACTTAGAAGGACCTTCTGACCACAGTGCAGTGTGGTGGTCGAAGGTGAGGTGGCTGTCGACCTGGGTGCCCACATCTCTTATAGCCCCTTCACTGTTCAGTGGGCTCCCACCAACATGGTAATTCGTGGGAACTGAGTTTTTTCCAAAGGGGTTGATGACGCATTTTTTGGCTTTAACCTTCAGGCCATGGTTTTGTCATCAGTCATTGGTCTTAGAGAGGCCCTTTTGTAGTATGTCTGCGTCACTTGGGGAGTTAATAATGACTACTAGCTTGCAGTCATCAGTAAACTTAGTCAGCCAGAGTCCTTCTGTGTTGGCATAGACTTCTGAGAAGTAGATGCCAAACAGGAGAGGGCCCAGGACCGTGCCGTGTGGGACTCCACTCATGACTGGTCAACAGTCTGACTTGGAACCCACAACTTTCACTCTGTGAGCTAGTTTGCAACCCACCTAGTGATGAAGGATTGATGCCTAGTTTCATGAGTTTATCAATAGTACCTGAGTGTGGAATGGTGTCTAAGGTCTTGGCGAGGTCGAGGTAGGCTGTATGCCCTGCCTTACCCTCATCCACAACCTCGGCGACTGCCTCGAAGAAGTCAACCAGGTTCAGCAGGCAGGATCTCCCCTTGACAAAGCCAAACTGTGTGGGGTCAAGAGTTTGGAGATTGCCTATATCTTTGTTAAGCAGGTCCATGATGATGCGCTCCATAACTTTGCATGCTAGACTCATCAGGCTAATAGGGCGATAGTTCCCAGAGTCTGTAGTTGCTCTCCCTTTATGGAGCGGGATGACTGTAGCAGTGAGCCATTCATTAGGGGCATAGCCTGAGGTAAGGCTGTGATTGAACATGGCACACAGATGTGGTGCCAGTTCATTTTGTAGCTCATGTAGGATGCAGCCAGGGATATTGTCAGGTCCATAGATGCTGTATTCTTGGCTTTGGACAATGCAGCTTTTACCTGTGCTACAGAAATGGTGGGTAACCAGGCTTTCTTCTGGTATTGTGATAGGGCCCTTGGAGGGAGGGTTAGAGTTGGTACTGAATCTGTCAGTCAGTATGTTGGCTATATCTGGTGGCTCAGTGTAGGAGGTACCATGCTACAATAATTCGGAGCAGATCTGGGTATTGCTTTTGAGGTTTTTGATATAGCTATAGAAGGCTTTGTGGTTGTTTTTGGAGTTAGCTGCAATTCTGCCTTCATAGCTGGCTTTAGAAGATTTGCTAAGGGATCTCAGCTTTTTGTTGAGACTGATAAGGGAGGTTTTCCAGTCTTGTGACTTCATTTTTTTCTGCAACAGTTTCGTCCTTCTGTTGTAGAGTTTATTGATGGCTGGGGACCACCAGATTGGCTTCCTTTTTTTGGAGGAGAGTGTCTTAGTTCTGTTTGGTATGGCAAGGTCCATGCATTTGTGTACATGCTCATACAGTGCATCGGCAGTAATGCAGCGGTTTTCCACTGGGATGGGTGCCAAGAAGTTTGCCACCTCTTTTTTTTAGGAGCCCAAAGTCAGCTTTAGAGAAGTTTTTCAGGGTGGTCTCCTTAGTAGGGAGTGTAGGTGAGATGGAGATTTCCATGGTGATCAGTTTGTGGTCAGATTTAGCCAGGGAGGAATTGACTATAGGTGTGGAGCAATGGTCTCCCATGTTGGTGATAACCAGGTCGAGGATGTTGCCTCTTCTAGTGTGGGTCAGAATGAACTGGTCCAGGGCATTGGAACTGATAAATTCCAGAAAGCATTGGGCCTGTACATTGGTACTTGAATAGTTTTCTCAGTTAATGGAAGGGTAGTTGAAGTCACCCAGTATGAGAGTATTGGGTTGGACCTTGATAGAGTTCAGGGTGCTTAGGAAGTTGGAGTGAGAGTCTAAGGACATGTTTGGGGTTCTGTAGCAGGCTATGACTTGTATCGCTGTCTTACCCAGTGTTAGTTGTACCTGAAGTATCTCAGATGCATTATGCTGGGCTACCATTTAGAGTTGTGCATATCCTTTAAGAATATGGAGACACCACTGCCTTTGGAGCTTCCAGACATATTCTGGGGCCGAAAAGTATGGAATGAGTTGTAGCCTGGGAGCACAGGGGTGCTTTCTGCCTCTTTAAACCAGGTCTCTTTTACAGCACAGATGTCGACATTCTCCATTTTAAGGAGAGCTTCAAGCGAGTGCATCTTGAGATTTAGACTTCTAGCACTGAGCTGCATGACCCTCAGATTGTATTTGTTTGTAGCTGCTACAGTGGAATTTTGGTCTTTGGAACACTGCCTAAAAAAGGTACTATAAGTGTGGCAAGAGCCTTAGCCACTACCTGGAATCCCAGGAGTGACAGATGCAGGCCTTCTCTGGCAAAGCATCAAGGTCTGTCGATCATATCATCCCAAGCAGACAGATACTGGATCCCCTTAGAATGACACCAGAAACTTAGCCAGTTGTTGAAGTCAATCATTTTCTGCTTGTACTGTGGTATCATTCTGGGTGATAGTAGAATACTGCTCAGGGCTAGGGTCATACCTGCCTTGGCCACATAATCCAAGAGTTCCATCACATCTCTTTTCATGAAGTCCAGAGAGGTAAATCTCAGGTCATTCACACCCACATGGGCAATGACTGAGTCATATTTGTACTTGTTGTGGAGTGACCTGAGTGCATTTATTATGTGGCAGATCCTGGCACCTGATAGATAACTGACTGTCACCTTCTCCTTTTTCAACCCAGTGAGTGGGACATCAATATGCCTCACAGTTGAGCCTCCTATGATTAGTACATTGAGCAAAGTGGTTTGCCTTAAGGGCTTTGGTTGAGGAGCACACTGTGGTGGTGAGCTGTTTGTTCTGGGGTTGGTGTTGTTTTGTGGTGGTAGAGTGCGTTTCTGTCTCGGGGGGGGGGTCTCTGTTGTTTGGGTACATTTTTATTGGGAGCCTCCACACTGGTGGGTGTATGGTTTGTGTTTATATGTGTGGGTTGTGATGGCTGGTGTTTTGGAGGGCTGTGTTCTATGTAGTAAGTTGCAGGTGTTGACCTTCTCATCTTGACCAGCTAGTCCGGTTTTATTTGGAGCATACACTGCTTCCAGTTTGGTGATACAAGTGCATCTCTCACATGTATGAGTGTTGGGAAGTAAGAGGAGAGGGTTGTCTGTGTACATTAGACAGTTGCCACATTGTCCTAGAATGCCCAAGTGCACTAGGTTAACAGGAGAAAGCACAGGAAGTTGCCCTACAATCTTACCAGGAGGAGTGGTTATAACTAATAAGTACTGGTGCTGTTATTGTGTAGGAACAGCTAGTGCTGATAGCACCCAAGTGTGCTACAATAAATGCTACAAAAGTCTGTTAAAGTGCTAGCCAATTACGCTAAATGAAGTGGAAGAAGTAAAAGAACAAGCACGTCTGGTCTCCTCTGCCACAGAGCTTTGACAATTTACATTGGCTTTGAGTGCCAATGAAAGCTTTGCCCATTGAAGTTATTGGTCTTTGCTTCACAGTTACAGCTCCATCTGTATGCTGTCAGCAGTGCTGGAGACATTAAAGGGGGAGAGCCCATGTACCTATAATAGTACTGCCAACATAAACGTGGGCCTATTGGAAGACCACTAATGGATTTTATTGCCCTTAGGCTCTGTGCTTCTGTAAATGTGCTGTTCCCCTGTGTGCATAAGGATAACTCAAATCTGTTTTTTCAACTAAGTTTGGCATGTGCTATAGGTTTATGACATGAGCAATGCCATCTGTTGAGACAGATCTGATACTGCAGGCATGATAGAGTTTTACCTGTCGTCAAGGTCACAGTATTATTGACCACCTACAGTGGTGCTGTGGAGTCCAAGATGTCCAGGGACCATTGGAAGCTATGTGGCAGATCGGGCTGACTCAGACCATTGTGTGCAGAATTGAGGGTGTTCATTCATTAGTTTCTGGTTGGGTTGTATGTGTATTCCATCCCTTTTATCATGTCATATAAGGGGTTTGGACCTGGTGGATGCTGTCTGCAGTGCTACCATATACCTTCTTGAATTCCACCCTAAGTTCTGATTGGACACTACTACCTTCCCTATCAAGGATTTATATCAGAGGCAAAAAGAAAGGAATAGGGGAATCCTAAGTAAAAGATTTGCTCTGGACCTCTGGTATAGTTTTTAGTTGAATCTAGAATAGAAGCTGCTCTTAAAAAAGGGATAATTAGTAGGGCATATAAAATATTGCATGATAGTTACAGGAATCAAGCAGAGGATGAAATAAACAATGGGAGGATATATATGTATGGCTCCCAAATGTGCAACAAAGTCTAGAAGATGTAGGATTTTTGCTTGTGAGTGTTTACATAGGTATTTTTATACCCCAAGCATCCTCAAAATAATTTTTCCTCAGGCAAATTGCAAATATTGAAGGTGTGATGGGGAAGAAAATGGTAATTAGTTGGCAGACTTGAAAAAAAGTCCCTGCAGACTAGTCTGTCAGAAATACTGGGTGAGCAAACTGGTGTAACTAAGAAAATGATCTGTTGAGCTGTGATACAAGATCTGAATTGCCTAGACATAGTAAGGCCTTGCTGAGTTTAATTTGGATGGCTGCCAAAAAAGGAATTGCTAGAAATGGTAATCGGTCTAAACCTGCTGTATTAGAATTAGTGAGTATAGTAACCGTGATAAAGGAACTGGAAGTGGGATCTTTAGAAAAGGGTATGAGCAAATTACATATAAAAAATGGGAGTTGTGAGAGCAATACATGCAGAATAACATTTTGCAGAAGGAATGAGGTTTAAGGGAAGCCAAGAACTGAATGAGTTATGTAATAGGTTCATAGGATCATAGGTAGGTATTAGGCTATCGGCCATGAGGCCTATACAAGCCCAGTCAAAAAGGTACCCTGGCTTTTGCCACCTAAGAAAATTATTTTCCTGTACCTACCTATGAACAGGACCCACAGAGTGAAAGTTGTGGGTTCCAGGTCAGACTGTTGACCAGTCACGAGTGGAGTCCCACAGGGCTCAGTTCTGGGCCCTCTCCTGTTTGGCATCTACTTCTCAGAAGTCCATGCCAACACAAAAAGACTCTGGCTGACCAAGTTTGCTGATGACTGCAAGCCAGTAGTCATTATTAACTCCCAAAGTGACACAGACATCCTACAAAAGGGCCTCTCTAAGTCCAATGACTGATGTCAAAACCATGGCCTAAAGCTTAATGCCAAAAAATGCATTATCATCCCCTTTGGAAAAAACTCAGTTCCCACAAATTACCACGTTGATGGGAACCCACTGAACACTGAAGGGGGCCATAAGAGATTTGGGCACCCAGGTCGACAGCCACCTCACCTTCGACCACCACATTGCACTGTGGTCAGAAAGTCCTTCTAAGTGGCACATCTTATAACCAAAGGTTTCGCATCCAGGAAGAAAGTGGTCATCATCCCTCTCCACTCATCCCTCATTAGACCAATCATCGAATATAACCTCCCATTTTGCATGTACTTGACCAGACACCTACAGCAGCTGGAGAGGCTACAAAATTACCTCACAAAAAGGATCCTAGGCCTTAAACACATATCCTACATGGACAGACTCAAGAAAGTACTACTTGGAGGTGATCTCTGCTTGACTTACAAAGCCATGTCCGACCCAGCCCTACTTGAAATGCTACACCTAAAGAAATCCCAAACCCCCCTCCACACGCTTCAGAGATATGTTTGATTGACAGTGACTATATAGAAGATTATAGGAGGTGTATAATGTTTACAACTGAAAATGTCAGTGTGGTCTGTTTTTAGTTATATAAATGTATGATTGCTTATGTCTTAAGTGCTAATTCAATAAAGATGTTTTTGTTAAAAAAAAAAAAAAAACTGTTTGAACAGGAACAGACTCCCAGATTCATAAGTTAATAGGCAAGTACTAGGCTAGTTGCCCTTGTGGGTTATTTTAAGCCTAGTTGATTTCTCTTTTAAAGGTGAGGAGCAAACTGTGTATGTTGTGTCTGTAAGGTAAACAGCTTAACCTTCATACCAGTCCCCAGTATACAGACATATTACAAGTCTAGCCAGTAAACATAGACCAGAATCAAGGAAAATCATTATGTTTTAAGTGACTTATTCTTAGCTGCCATGGCAATTCTAGTAGTAAATGAAAAGTATTTGTTTCATAAGTACTTAAGATGTAAACTGATTACAGGTAAGATCAAGTAATAATGTTTGTAAGGGTCAACATTGACGGAATATGAAATAAAAGAGGTAGGAACAACACTGGGAGAATGATAGGTTCATGATCTGTAGTGCTTTTATGAACTTTGTAAAGCAATCCTAGGTTTTTGTTCTGCAGTGTCCCCCCACCTTTAAATCTAATCTTTCTTCCAAAATTAGTTCTTCAATTAACAGGTCTATTTTCCTGTAAGAAATATTTATTTCATTGATAGATACTGGCACATATGTAGTACTATCGTATAACATTTCAAAGATTTTACTTGAATAATGTAGTGCATCCACTAAGGCCATTCCTCCCCCTTTATCTGGTTTCATAATTCGAATGTCTCTGTCCCTACATAGCTCATCCAGTACTTCTTTTTTTAGGAGTTAAATTAGGTGCATATCCACATTTTTTCTTTCTGTTTTTGTCCATACTTAATGTGTAAATATCTGAAGTGCATGCTGCCTCAAAAACTTGTATTGCAGGATGTAAAGGTGGGTTGTAAATGCTTGCTTGTCTAAAATTAGCTTCCCCATCTTTGTGTTGTTCAAATATCAAGGCAAAATGAATCTTTCTAACAAAGTGTTTCAGTTCTATTATGGCATCCGTCACATACATCAAAACCCCTAGATGGAACAAATTTAAAACCTTTTGTGAACAGTTGAAAATGTTCCGGTTTAATTTCTGTTCCACTAAAGTTAAAAATCTTAAACCCAGTGTAGGATAAAGTTACACCATCCTCACCAGTTGTTATACTTTCACTTTCATTCTGGTTTTTCCTTGGTTCCTTCATTTCCTCTTTCCCATGGAAAAATCCTGTTCATTTACTTCTTCATCATCGCCCTCCCCTGGGTGGGCTATAAAATCTAGATCTGTTTTTGGGTCCATAGGATTTGGGGACCTTACCTCCAAGCCTGTTTGATTAACATTACTACCCTCCGAGGGATCATGTGCACAATTGTCGTCACCTAAAACTTCATTTACTAAACCACCGTTGAAATTACTACCCGTACCTCTTAACTCATCAACATTTACATGTTCATTAATATTTCTCATTCTGTTTAATCTACCCTTAAATGTGTAGCACTACAAATCCTCCCTATAGGCCCATAGTTTCTGGTGTAGAATCAAAAACATACCCTATAGCTACTTTTTTAGACTACTCTTTAAAGCATTTAATAAAAGATTACGAACACCTATTGGAAGATTCATGGGATTTTTTGAGCAGCTTAACATCGGCGACATGTGAAGGGGAAACATGTTTTTTGACCATTGATGTGGTGGACTTCTTTTCTTGTATACCAGTGGAAGAAGGTCTTGACATGTTTCTGGATTTGTTAAGGGAGAGAAATTCTACATTTAGGATAGATGTAGACGTATTAGTGGAATTAATAAGGGTAGTATTGGAGAACAACTTCATCTACTTTGAGGGGGAGACCTTCAAGCAAATCAGAGGCATTGCTGTGGGGGCAGCTTGTGCCCCCATATACGCTTAGTCCTCCTCAAGTTGGAAACTAGATAAATTTTTGGATCTATGTACAGGAAATACATCAAATTATACAGGTATTTTCTGGATGATATTTTTATCATCTGGGAAGGGCCAGAGGAACATATAGGTCCTTTTATAGTATATTTAAATTCCACTACTTTTTTTTTTCTAAAATCTCTTTATTTCAATTTTCTTTTTTCAAATAATAACAACAATATGGTAACTCAAAAAACAAATAAACAATACAAATACCTATCTAAAGAAAACAGACAATCTCGTTCCGAGAAAATTATACATATATATATATATATATATATATATATACATATATATATATATATATATATTTATATATATACACAAGAAGTCACTACATCGTCAAGTAAAGTATGAGAATTCTTATGTTCATTTGGTCTCATAAGGGATAGTACTAATTTTTTGAAGTTCACATACAAAGTAGGTCTTAATAAAATAGAGTACTTGGATGTTGAAATAGAAAAATATGATGGAAACTTGAAATCTAAAATTCATCGAAAGGACACATTTAGTAATTCTTACCTTACATACACGAGTGCACACCCCTGGAAGCAGAAAAGGAGTATAGTAAAGGGTCAGATGGTCAGGGCGGCCAGAATGACCTTGGAAAAAAATGACCTCCTTTCTGAAATTTACTTAATTTCACAATTGTTTAGGGATAGAGGATATCCCAACAATTTAATAGTAGAAACAGCAAAGGAAATTATTAAGGGATGGGGGGATCAAATAAGTACCCCTACTGGGTAATACTCAATATAAATCATATAAATCTACAACCAGCAATGAAGTAGAAAACAACTATGGAAGGGCTTTGGTTATCCAGTATAGTAATTTCTCTAGTGAGTTTAAAAAATTGAGTCAAACTTTAAAAATGTTAAGACACAATCAAGAGATTGTGGACAGGATGGGTAATGTACCCCAATATGTATATAAAACAGGGATTCATTTAAAGAAAATATTTGAGAGGAACAACAATAAGGTTGTGGAAAAAACAGATCATAATTGGGACAAAAAATGTGGTAGGTGTGCATATTGTAGGTATATTATAGACAAAGGAGCAAGTAGTGTTGGAAAACAGTTTGAATAGTCAGGTTACTTTCAGAAAGGGTAGTTGTCATACCAGGGGTATAGTCTATTTAGCTATATGTAGGGACTGCCCTTGTTTTTATGTAGGAAAATCTGAAAGGACTCTAAATAAAAGAATATATGAGCATACCTACAATATGAAAAGGAAAAACATGAACAATGCACTATATAAACACTTACACACACAAACCACCCATAGAGGGTTTATGTTTGGAATTCTGGAATAAGTGTTGGTTGATCCTAGGGGTGATTGGGAGAACTGGTTGTGTTGCAGAGAAACATATTGGCAAATTAAATTGAATGCAACCAACCCCCCAGGACTTAATGACCACATATCAATTAAACCATATTTAATTAAAAAAGCAACACAAATTAGGAGTGTAAGTGTAGAGTATACAGAAGTAATAAATTTTAAATGTGTATACATTTCCCTTGGTGCAACAACAATGAAATTTGGTGATGGTTTTACACTTTTTATTAATGTACAATATGATGATGTATGTGACTCTATGTGCTCATTAATTATATTACACATACTTTTTAATTTTTTACTATATGGTTTTTAACTAAAGGAAGTTGTGTAAAGGAAGTAGGTATATTTCTTTAAGAAAATGTGGCGCCTTTTTTAAAGGAAAGAGTTTATATGTTGGTGTAATTGTTTGTTTCATTTACTTGAAAAAGCCCAGCACTTTAGCAGGGTGAAAGCACTTGTATTTTGTTTTGTTTTACCAATTAAATAGTTTACAGCCTGTTCCAGTGTGCCCAGACCATTTACTTTTTTCTGAGTTTATTGGTTTGATGGTCTGAGTGTTTTGCCAATTCTTTTATTTTGTGTGATAATTGCATGTCTAGGTGCAGGGTAAAGCACAAGGCCAAAGGATGAGTGTTCCTTCTATTATTAGGCATTCAGTTATCCCATAAATAGTCAACTCCTCTAAGTGCCCTGATATGTTTGTTATTCTTGAAGAGGTATTTTCTTTGTTATGACATCAGTTGACATGCAGATAATCCCTCTTGTGCTTTAATAAACACTCAGTATGTTTTTTTTTGTACTTTTTAATGTATGTGTTTGAATATTGAGTAGTGTATTTCATCTCCAGGTAAGGAAAAATTTTTTATGTGGTATGGCACATTTTAAAAGGTTTTAGGTGCATTTGCCATTTAAATATTTTTTTCATTCTTAAGAGTTGTAATAGGTACTGGTGAGAGAAGCCTTAGCTGATATGGTAGTTTCAGATTAGAAGTAATGTTTTTGTTTACTAGTATATGCTTCAGTTGCAGTGACAGATTAAAGTAGGTATCATTAAATGTTTGAATCAATAAAACAGTGCATCTATTTTTTATTGTTGGTGAATATCAGCTTCGGTATTAAAATAAATACTATATTTTCTGTAGGTTTTGTTATGTAGCCGCTCTTTTATGGAATTTTAGTACTACATCTTTAATTAATTGTAAAGGTGGATTCTTTTTAATGTCACTGCAATTGTAAATATTAAATAAAAAGATAATGTGTAGTAAAGCTTGAGGTCCATCATATGGATTACTGTTGCAGTACCTATAACCTTTGGACTTTTGCTGCCTGACTTCCACAACTCCCCACCCTTACATCTTCCAGCCTGGGGACACCAGTACATTGCTAGTATAAGATTGATGTTTGCCCACACCATCTTTAGTTCATTCTTTCCAAAGTATGATTTGCATCATTCATGAGCAGTGCCATCAATCTGACAGACCTGCTTGTTAACCAGCAAACTCACAAAAAAGCCCAATAAGAGCAAAACTTGTAAAACACCTAGAGCCAGGATAAACTGTAGAATAATTCCACTTTAATCACCAAATTCCACACAACTTAGCGCTTTCACCATAATACATATGGCTTCATCAGTGTCAGTGGAAAATTTAAAAACACTCATATACTTGTATCATTTAGCAACAACCAATCAAATTCCTTAATACATTAATAAATAATTAGTCAAAAGTAATTAGTCTAAAATAATTAAACTAAAATAAAACTTCCTACTAAACTGTTCCAGTTGCTTTAAAAGAATGTTATGTATATATTATACTGTTACACCTATACCATTTTATACAATTGTATAGTACTAAATACAAATATATATATATATATATATATATATATATATATGTATGTTATATATAAATAGATAAGTATTCAACATATATACTCATATCAAAATAATTTATAATATAAATAAAAATGAATAGTTAAGTACAAATATAATGGCCACTGCAAAACTTATAAAAAACAATTATTATATAGTAAAACTGCATGTGAAAAATCATGTGCTATGTTAGTTAATAATATAACTCCTTGACTTCAGGTAGGGAAAATAGATATACTGTCATTTATACCCAGATACTGCGTGGCATTTAATCTAATTTGCCAACCTGCTTCCAACATTTCCACCTTCAGCTTGTCATCACCTCCTCGAATATCTGGCATAACTCGACCCAACACAAAGAAAATAAACTTTTTAAAGTTTAAACAAACTGTGGTGTGCATGTATAGAGCATTGAGGGTGTCCTTATTCCTAATGGCTCTAAGATGTTCTGCAATTCTTTCCTTCAATTTCCTCACCGTCTTTCCCACATAAAATGCAGGGCATGATGCACAACTAGCTATATATATATATACTACCATTGTTGAATTACAACAACATTATCCTGGGCAGGGGACAGACCTATTGTAACCCGCAATAACCACATAGGGCCCCTCATTTATATATCTCAAAACCTACATGCCCCGCATTTATACATCCTTGAATAACCTTTACATACCGGTATTTGCTCCAAAATACTTTTAATATTGTTTCCTTTACTAAAGACAACCCTTAACTTATCACCTACAATTTTGTTTGTGTTGGAACTAAAACTGAGTTCCCAAACTCTCCGCATAGTGTCCACAATAAAAGGTGTCTGATGATTACATTTTAAAATCATTGCATTTTTCTTAAATCGTTGGTTAACTTCCTTTTGTACTATATTTCCACCTCTTAAAATGGGAGGAAACTGGGTAGCTCTTTTTGTTTTTATTTCTCTTTTGGTATTAATCAAAGGTTTTAAAGGATAGCCTCTCACTAGAAACATACCTACTAATTTATAAAGTTCTTCTTCAAAAATCTCATTATCACTAACTAAACGTGACAGTCTCACCATTTGGCCCTCGACTACGCTCTTCTTTCGATGGTAGGGATGACTACTTGTATAGTGTAACAGAGAGTTACTATTTGTCTTTTTTCTAAATATTGTACTTTGCATCCCTTCATTAGTTTTTACCAAATGTATGTCAAGAAAGTCTATGTTGTCTTTATTCCAAGTACTAGTAAATTTGAAGAAGCTAGTGGTTGAATTTAAATAATCTATAAATTCTGTTGCTTCCAATTCGCTACCCTTCCAAAAAATCAGTATGTCATCCAGGAATCGGCTTTACAACAGTATTTTTTCCATAAACCTGGAATCAAAAATAAAAACCTCTTCCCAGTGTAATAGTACAAGGTTAGCAAACTCTGGGGCACACTTTGCCCCCAAAGCCATACCTGACACTTGCCAAAATATTTCCCCTTCAAACGTCAAGAAGTTATTTCTTAAAATTAACTCCATTAGAGCAACTAACAGGTTGACTTTTTCTCCTTCCAACCTACCATGTTTATGTAAACTCTCACTGAAATACTCCAGTCCTTCCACATGTGGGATAATTGAAAAATTAGTAACATCATTGGTGAGAAAGGATCCTGTAAACGTTTCACTGATGTCCCTCAAACGTTCTAGACAATTCCAGGAGTCCTTAATTATGTGGTCCACACCCAAAATGATCCCCTGTATTTCCTTATCCACAAAAGATGCTAAAGATTCAGTTTTTTAGCCCTTGGCCGCTACAATGGGCCTAAATGGGGGGTTCTCTATGCATTTGTGCACCTTGGGGATCCCAAACAACACCGGTGTCACCGGGTGTTCTACATTCAAAAAGTCAAATTCACCTTCATTTATTTCCCCTTGAAAAAGTACATCTAATATAAACAAGTCAATCTTATGATAAGCTATATGCATTTCATTGAGTGATGTCTGGTATGCAAGTGTGTCACTTAAAATTTCATGCATTTTAGCAACATAGTCAAAATGAGCCATGATAACTACCCCTCCCCCCTTATCAAGCTTCATTATTCTCACCTCATGGTTATTAGCTAACAGAAACAGTGTTTTTCTTTCCTCAATACTTAAATTGTCATAATCTGTGAGTCTTCCCATGTTGTTCAGTCCTCTCCTAACTTCATTAATGCATAGTTTTTCAAACATCAATACTTCCTTGTGTGTCGGGGGTATAAAAGTACTTTTCCTTTTAAGTGTACTCAAAACATTATTAAAATTGTTCATACCATAATTTTGGTCCCTAACAAATAGACAAGTTCATTTGCCTTGTAAACATTTTTAGACTAATATAATAGTCAACAAAATTCAAATGAAATGCAGGAACAAATGTAAACCCTTTACTTAATAAGTCATGATACACATCATTTATTGTTAAGGCAATGTAATTATATAATTGTTAATCCAGAGTCGGTAAATAAATAGCTCCCTTTGGAGCAATTTCTCTTCATTTTTTGTGGTACTTGTGCTGTTGTATTTGTTTGTAGTTCACGGTTAGTTGTATGTCATATAGGTAGTGTATGTCCTCTGCAGACAACATTAATATATGTTTTGTTGTATAGGTAAATACTGCACAAAGACTATCTTTTTGAGTGTATTTAGCACTGCATCATCTGCTTTGGGTTCTGTACCAGATTTAGCAAAAGGAACCCAAGGTAAAGGGTGATAACTTTCTACAATTCCATACAAAAAAGGCTTGAGGCCTTGTCTTAGCAGGCAGCCATGTTGTCAGGTACTTAATAGATGCAAGTATCGGACATCTCACGCAAGTAGTAGTATGTTAAGAAGTATCTCAAGGAAAAGGAACAATGGGAGATGGGATGTTGCTACAGCTCTTTGGAGTCTTCATAGAATTAAATGCAATGAGTCCAGAGAGGTCATTTTGCAATCCTTGGTCCTCATTTTTTTTGTGCTTGACTTCTGCTGATGCCTCTCTGGAGGTTGCTGTGCCCGAGGAATCTAGCATGTCCTTGTAAACTGAAGCCTCTGCATCTATGAGAAGTCTGGCTGCTTTCTGATAGGCACCCAAGTCTGAGATTCACCTTGGTATGACTCAGGGAGAGGACAGTTTGATGTTTTTTTTTTTTCCCCCAGCCCTGTGTGAGTAACCATCCCATCAAAGTCACAGACATTTAAGTGTTGGATGCCCAGCTCTTCAAGCTGCTTGCTTTTGCCCACTTCACAAACAGAGTAGGCAAGTCCTTTTGTCCCTCTTCCTCCCAAGACCCTGTCTTAGCATTATTATAGGTTGGTGTAAGACTTCATGGTTTTTATGCAAAGCTAGCAGTCAAAAACCAGACCAACCATCAGAGGAAAGGGGGAGTCCTCTGACTCAGAGGTGGAAGACCTGGATAATATGTCATAGATGTCTTCCTCCATAGCCTATGATATGGAGACATGGACACTAAAGACAAGCACATTTCATTTGAGGGTGATACTTTGTGCAGGATGATCACTTCAAGTGTGAGACAAAAAAGGTCTCAGATACTCTGAAGTACTACACGGACCATCTGATATTAGATGCTTAGAAGGTGTTCTGGAGGTCTTTCAAGATGGTTGTCTAGCTGATTCACTGTAATATAGTTTGCATCCCACTTGCTCCTAGACATATGAACTGTTTAACAGAGTCTACGATGCCTGCAAATACCTCTATAAGAATTTCATAGCAGATGAGCAGTGGTGTAACTAGATTCTAAAAAAAGGATCTAAACTGGTTCTAGTCTCTACTACTAAGTGACCGGGAGAGTAGGAGACCACTTTAACATGAGTGTCTGTACAAAAGCAGCTTGGGCCTTCATATTTTTAAACTGTCAGAAAGATGATTAGATAGAAAGCCAAGCTCATAATAAACTGAAGAACGGGCAAACATGCCATACTGTGTATCTAGGGTCGACAGGGTCAGAGACATACTTCTCAACTCAACTCTCTGCACAGATTTTTGCCCCAAAGTTTTGGTTTGTTTCTTATAAAACGTATGCTTTTCTGCCATAAGACTGAAGTAGCTAAATATGACAGACATTTGAGTTCCATACTTCATACTCTTCAGAAAATGCTATCAACTTTCTAAAATTTTTAAGGTAATAATTAAAATTTATCCCTGATTTTAGGCCTTTGTCCCCTCATTATTTTTGGCTTTGTTTAGAATTCTTGAACTAAGAGGTTAAGAGGAATGGACAGTGAGTAGGAGTCATTTTTGGCTGTGGATGCAGCCCGTATCAGTGGGAGTCAAAGCACAGATTGCTCACTTATATAATAATTTCCTTTCCAGACCACTCACTTAAGAAATATTCAACAAAACAGAGAAAAAAGAGAAACCTCTCCAGTCTGTTAAACAGTTGTCATTTCTCCATTCCAAGGTATGAGATGAACTATCAGTCCAAGAACTGGTGTTTCTCCTGTTGCTGTGATCAAGGCATGTGAGTGAAGGGTAAAAAGGGTGCATACAAGAAATGGTAAGGAGATCTTAAAAAGGAATGAGTAGCAGTTGAAGCCAGCAGGTAAAGGTCGGAAAAGCAAAAATATGAAAAATTGAAATAAAACAGTCTGACCACCACACGAGGAGAACAGAGCATAAAAACAGTAATTTAATGACAAAAGGTAAGCGCTTTCACTACAAACAGTAGCGTCTTCAGACCATTTATTATTAAATATGAATCCACAATTTAAACTATACTTTCATGTGATTAGGAAATCATTGACCAATCCGAATCAAGCATTCCGACACACCTCTCTAGATAGTTCACAAAAACAAAGGCAAACACAACCTTATAAATATAAAAACAGTACAAATAAAAATGACAAGAATCATAAAAACACTCATTATTACCTAAATAAAAGAAAAAAATATATACATTTAAATATAAATCTAATTAATGTGCTAAACTCTGAGTCTTTAACATGGGCTTCAAATACACTTTCCCATTCAAATCAGGGTAGGTGTCTGCTTTGACTCTTAAAAAAAGAAGCCTGGGGCCTCCAGGACCATACTTTAGACAGATGTTGACCATAGCTATTCCATTTTTCTCCCTTCCTGTCCCCTTGCCTTCTCCCAGAACCACAGCTCAACTGCTGTACTTTCAGACTCCTCCTCTTTTCATGCAAACAAAAAAAAAACATGGAGGCCAGGGTTCCTGTATGCAGATATGTAGTTTTACAAATATGCAGAACAGTGGCAGAAAATAGCAGAGGACAGGTGGATCATTCAACTTGCCTTTCAGTGGTACAAATAATGTCCTGAAATGGCAGTTAATGCCAAAGGAACAAAGGCAACTAATGCAATGCTTCCTGGAGGGCCACTTTCAACAAGATGTAAGAGGAGATAGAAGGGGACACAGACTTCTACTCAAGATAATTTCTGGTACCCAGAATAGATTCCCCTGGGAACCCATTCTAGTGTTGCCAGGACAGATCATGTTCCTCAATATGCCAACATACAGAAGGTTGACCTGGCCCTTGTAGCCATTATTATGGTCATTCTATCTCAAAGATGCCTACCTACATATTTGCATCTAGAGGGGCCCCAGATACTTCATCAGGCTTGAAGCAGTGGAGCTAGCATTTCCAGTTTAACTATTTGTCCTTTGGACTGGCAAATGTTTTCAGGATCTTTGCCATTTGCCTAGTTTCACTAATCTCCTTTTGCCTTACCATGGGCATCCACATTTACCATTATCTGGTCTATTTCCTGATTCAGGAAGGGGTGTAGAGAGCGCTCATTTTACTGTGAACTGCTTTAAGAATCTTCAGCTCCTTCCCAGCCTCCCCAAATGCAGTCTGAATCCACCCAAAACAGTAGTGTTCTTGGAGACCTTACTAGATTCTACAACTGCTCCAAGACAGTGTACTTTCTGAGAAATTACTTCAAGCAACATTTGCCAGAAAAAAATCAGTGAATGCAAGGGAGCTCCTGCACATTATGGGTTAAGTGGAATTTAGAGTCCTTGTGGTTCTGCTGGCATATGAGAAAGCTTCAGTGGTGCCTCAGGTATTTTGCTTTCGCACAATTAGTCCATAGAATAGTTGATTCCCCTTCTACATTGCATCAGGCAGGAGCTCCTTTATCTTTTGGATGTCCATAAGCAGCTGAGATATGACCAGGTTTGCACAAAAAAAGATAAGCACTTGTTGAATTTTTATGCCCTTTGCAACCCCAAAAGAAGGAAAATCAGTCTCTCATCAAAGCATATTGAAATGGCTGGTTTATTGCATATTCTTTCATGAAAAGTCCCATGGCAGAAACCTCAAAAGTGCAGCCAGTTCTGGTTGTATAGGTTCATAGGCTGGTACTAGGCTATCGGCCCTAGGGCCTCTACAAGCCTAGCCATAACAATTCCCTGGATATTTCTTCCCACAATATTTACTTCCCTGGACCCCTGTCTAGCAGGGCAACTGACGTGATCCCCGGGGTGAATTTCCTATCTCCCATCCAGTTGTCAAGGTTCCTTTTGAAGAGGGCCAATGAGGTGCTCTGCTTGATATGTATGGGTAGTCTATTCCAGAGTATGGGGAGTATCTTGGTCAGAAACATATCCCTCCAGCATGTTTTGTTCATTGTGATGACTAGGTTTAGATCCCTGGAGCGTGTGGCTCTAAGGGACTGGGATTTCTTTAAGTGGAGCATGTCCAACAGCTCAGGGTTTGACATGGGCTTGATGTTAAGCAGAGATCGCCTCTGAGTGGACTGTATGCCACAGAGTATAGCTCGAGTTTTTTTAGATGGTCAGCATAGGGCATCCACTTTAGGCTTGTGATTTGTTTAGTGAGGTATTTCTGCGGCTTTTCCAACTGTTGCAGATGTCTTGTGAGGTACATACCAAATGGGGTGTTGTACTGTATAATGGGTCAAATGAGGGATGAGTACAGTGGAACAATGACCTCCTTTTTTCTGGATGAAAAGCCCTTAGTGATGAAGTGTACCACATAGAAGAATTTCCTGACTGTTGTGGCAATGTGGTTATCAAAGGTGAGACCACTGTCCACCTGTGTCCCTAAGTCTCTCATCACAATTTCAGTGTTTCGAAGGTGAAACCACTGTCCACCTGTGTCCCTAAGTCTCTCATCACACTTTCAGTGTTTAGTATACTGCCACCTGTGTGGTAATTCATGGGAACCTGTTTTTTTCCCAAAGGGGATAACTATACATTTCTTGGCATTAAGCTTGAGCCCATGACTCTGGCACTAAGCATCTGTTTCTGTAAGGCCCTTTTGTAGAATATCCACATCATTTTGCTCCCAGTTTGCAGTCATCTGCGAACTTTGTTAGCCAGAGTCCCTTAGTGTTGACCTGTACTTCAGAGAAGCAGATGCTATACAAGAGCAGTCCCAGGACTGTACCCTGAGGTGTCACTTGTCTGGAGCTGGATTTGGAGTCAGCTACTTTTACAGTCTTTGTTCTGTCAGTAAGCCAGTTGGCAACCCATCGAGTGACGTAGGGATTTATGCCCAGCTTAGTAAGTTTATCTATGATTCCAGAGTGGGGGATGGTGTCAAAGGCCTTGGCGAGGTCCAAATAGGCGGTGTGGACTGCCTTACCCTCGTCCACAGCTCTGGAGACTGATTTGAAGAAGTCAGTCAGGTTCAGGAGACAAGATTGGCCCTTCACGAACCCAAACTGGGTGGGGTCCAGTGTTTCAAGGTTGACAGTGTCTTTGTTTATAAGTTTCATGATAATGCATTCCATGCCCTTGCAGATCAGGCTCTTCAGATTGATGGGACAGTAGTTCCCAGGATCCAAGGTGGATCCCACCTTGTGTAGTAGGATAACTGTAGCTGTGTGACACTCAGTGGGCATGAAGCCTGAGGTGAGACTTTGATTAAACATGACACTTAGGTGAGGTGCCAGTTCATTTTGTAGTTCATGTAGTACACAGCCCGGGATGTCATCTGGTCCCATATATGCTGTATTCTTAGCTTTGGAGAGTGCGGTTTCTATCTGTGTGGCCATGATTACCAGAATTTGGCATTCTTTTGGTATTGAGATGGGCCTTTTAGGGGTGAGAGGGGGGTGAAGTTGGCACTAAATCGATCTGCCATGATATTGGCAATATCCTTGGGATCAGTATATTTAATGCCATTCTGTTGTAGCTCAGAGCAGATCTGAGCATTGCCATTTAGATTCTTGACATAACTGTAGAATGCCTTGTGGTTGTCTTTGGAATTTGTGGCAATTTTATTTTCATAACTAGCTTTGGAGGATTTTATGAGAGATCTTAGCTTCTTACTGAGGCTGGTAAGGGAGTTTTTTGCATCCTGGGATTTCCTCTTTTCTGCAACAGTTTCTTCCTTCTGTTGTATAGTGTGTTTATGGCAGGGGACCACCAGATTGGCTTCCTTTTTTTGGAGGAGAGCGTCTTGGTTCTGTTTGGGATGACACAATTCATGCATGAGTGTCTGTGCTCGTACAGTGCCTTAGTGTAGGATTCAGCAGTCGAACTTTCAGCTCCCGTCTGCATGGGTGTCATGAAGCTTGCCACTTCTGACTTGAGTAGCATGAATTTGGCTTTGGAGAAGTTTTTTAGTGGTTTCCTTACTGGGGTGGGATGTGGATGTCAAGGGTGATTTGCTTATGGTCAGACTTGACCAATGAGGTGGTGACCACTGGTGTGGAGCATCTATCTCCCATGTTGGTAATGACCAGGTCTAGGATATTGGAGCCGCTGGTGGGACAATGGATTAGTTGATCCAGGGTGTTGGAATTTATGAATTCCAAGAACCGTTGGGAAAAGGTGTTGGTACCCGTGTAGCTTTCCCAGTTAATGGCTGGGTAGTTTAAATCACCCAGTATTAGGGTGTTTGGTTGTATCTTAATATTTTCCAGTATGTTTAGAAAGATATAGTGAGAATATTGGGGCATGGTGGGGGATCTGTAGCAAGCTACAGTTTGAATTGCAGTCTTACCTAGTGTTAGTTGCACCTGGAGAATTTCAGATGCATTGTTTTGGGCAACTAGCCTGGAGGTGTGAATATCCTTGGTGAATATGGACACTCCTCCACCTTTAGTGTTTTGGTCACCGAAAAGTGTGGTAAGAGTTGTAGCCTGGTATTGCAGGGGTGCTCTCTGGAGCCTTGAACCAGGTCTCAGTTACTGCACAGATGTCAATGATGTTCATCGTGTTACCCTGCTGCAGTCATCACACTTGGGTTATCCTGCCATCAGTCAGTCCCGCAGTCGGCCTGAATTCCAAAGTCTTGGTCCAGCGTCAGTTGCTGTCACTTCTTCCCTGACGTCAGTGTGCCAGTGGTATATAAGAGGCATCCGACTCCATTTTCTTCATTCTTTCTTGCCATGCAGTGCCCGAAGCAGAAGCAGTTCGCAAGTGCTGGTCGGCCGATACCTGAGATTTTCGATTTGAATTTCAGTCCGAAGTCTTCAATAAAGCTAAGTACCCCATTGGGGAACATTTTCTTGCCTCAGTCCGATGTCAGAAAAAGTTAACAATTGCATTTCTTGTGGGAAGCAAATACCTCATAAGGACTTCCATTCCTATTGTATTCCTTGCCTAGGCCCAGACCACGACGTCACAGGTTGTCAGTTTTGCGCTAGGTTTAATAAACGAACTATCAAACCCCGTTTTGACTTCGCACGGCATTACTTTGGTAGGAAATTTAATTATATCATGCCGTCAGAGCAGCCGATGACCGCCATACATAAAAAACGCAAGGATAAGGACAGGCAGCCTAGGAACAAGCCAGACTCCGAGGCCTCAGCTGGGCCTGTCGCCGGTCCTCCGGTTTTCAGTGAGGCACCTATGCAGCCCCTGAAGACTGCAGAACTGGAACCCCAGACAGCTGCGGATTCCCAAGCGGAGCCTACTAGGCCGATGCAGCCATCTACCGACACCGGAGCAGAAGTAGACACCGGTGCAGTGGAAACACCTTCGGTTGCAGAAGGTGTCTTCAGACCGACTACACTCACCATTAAATCTTATGCTAAGCTTAAAACTCCTTTAAAACCTAAGAAAACTGTACATCAGTCTACAGTTCAAGGCCCCATGCCTAAGAAACAGATGCTTAAGATGGCTGAAGATTTGATTACCCTTATCAGGGGTTCCCATCCCCCTCCTGATAAAAGACCAAGACAAGAGGAGGATTATGCATCCTCTGACCAGGTTTCACACTCTTCAGATTCTTCTGAGGAACAGGATTACACTTTTCCACCTTATGAAGACTCTGATGCTGAAGACTCTATTCCTTCAGCATCTCCCCCCCTGAAGACTACTCCTTTGGGGAAACTTTACATACCATGAGGGAACATTTCCACTGGGAAGGCCAGGATTACTCAGATTCTAAGAAAAGGCTCAGAGAGTTCCTTTTACTACCCCAGCACAGACCTCTTGCTATCCCTCCTGTTTTAGATATTGTGGATGATGTTTACTTGGAGTCTAGTTTAAATCCAGACTCTCTACCTCTTGCTCCAGCCAAACCAGACAGATACTACAGAGTACCTGACTCACAAATTCCTTTATAAAAGCCCTGTAGCTGACCCAGAAACAATTTCCCAGGGTCCTAAGGGAGCAAAAGCTTCTATGGCTAAAAATCCTGTGCCCTCTGAAAGGGAATCCAGAGCCCTAGATAGATGGGGAATGAAAATATACACCTCAGCAACTCTGGCTATGAGAGCATTAAATTGCCAGTTTCACATGTTGAAATATCAGCAATTCCTAATGTCTCAGTTAAAACAAAAAATGAGCACACATTCAGAACAGTCTGAACTCAAGGAAATGCAGGATTTGTTGCATGCAGCTGAACAAGTGTGGATTTGATTCATTGGAAGCTTCCTGTAGAGCAGCTGTTACTGGCTCTGTCATACGTAGACATGCTTGGTTAAAAGAACAAACCCTCCCTGACCATGTTAAAGCAAAATTATTGGATGCACCTTTACAGCAGGATGTATTATTTGGTGTCAAAGCAGAAGAGGTTTTAAAGAAAATGGAGGATAAGGCAAAGTCTATGCAAATGGTCAAGGATTTTTTGTAGGTACAACCCCCCCGTTTCAGCAGAAATTGGCCAACAAAAAACTGGTCCTTTCCAGCTTCAGACAGATCACAGAGGGGCAAATACAGACACCCAAGGGGCAGAGGCCAGACACAGGGCCCTTACAAACCTCGCCAGTGAGGTTCTGCTACCCAGAAAGGAGGAGAAGACAGGCCCCAAGCTAGCAGAAGACAAACACAATGACTCTATCCTCAAACTACCAAGCAAATCTCCCTTGGGAGGAAAACTAGCATTTTTTTGCAGACAACTGGGACATCATCCCAAAAGGCAAATGGGTTCTAAACATTGTCTCTCAAGGATACAGATTCCACTTTCATACCTTACCAAGGATCAAAGGAATGCCAAACCTGTCACCAAATCAATGGCAGAAGCACAAAAACAAATTACAGCTCTCATGGACATGAGAGCCATTCAACAGGTACCTACACAGGAGCAAGGACAAGGATTTTACTCAAGACTCTTCCTAGTCCCAAGAAAGGACAAAGCATGGAGACCCATTCTGGATCTTTCAGTTCTGAACACCTATCTGCAAGTACCAGAATTCAAGATGCTAACACTACAGCAGCTTCTTCCCATGCTGGGCAAGAATGCTTGGCTAATCACTTTGGACCTCAAGAAGGCATACCTGCATGTCCCTATCAGGCAAAATTGCAGAAGATACCTCCGCTTCATTGCAGGTTCAACGCATTATCAATTCTCTGCACTGCCCTTTGGCTTATTTACTGCACCCAGGGTCTTCACAAAATGCCTGGCACCAGTAATTGCATGCTGCAGACAAAGAGGAATTCAAATATACCCATTCCTGGACGACTGCCTTATTCAAGCAGAAAGCAAGGACATTCTTTTAAAGCATCTAGCATTTGTCAAACACCTTCTAAGTTGCCTAGGGTACACAGTAAATGAAAAGAAATCAAAACTAGTGCCCTCACAAAACATAATATTCCTGGGTGCCAGCTTGAATACAACGGCCCAGATGGCTTATCTTATGCCAGACAAGCAACGACAGCTGATTCAATATTTCAAAATAATGGCAACAAAGACCCAACTTCCTGCAAGAAAAATTCTGCAGGCCTTGGGATTCATGGCATCTTGCATACTACTAATACCATTTGCAAAACTGCATATGAGGAAATTACAATGGTACCTGAAAAGTGTATGGACTCAGCACAGCCACAGCTTGGAAACAATGATACCACTCATTCCCTGCCTTCAACAGGAGTTTCTATGGTGGGCACAGGCATGTCACCTCAACAAGGGTCAGCCTTTCACCTTACCCACAGCCAGGCAAACTATGACAACAGATGCATCGGACTATGCCTGGGGAGCACACATGGCAGGGCAGTGCATTCAGGGCAAATGGACTACAGATCAGAGGCATTTGCATATCAGTCAAAAAGAAATGCTAACAGTACAGAATGCCCTAACAGCTTTCACGGACCTTCTACACCCAGGACAACTAATAATAAAGACGGACAATACCACAGTAATGTGGTACATAAGCATGGGGGCACACATTCCTACCCTCTATGCAGGCAAGCAATGACCTTGTGGAACACTGCACTGTCTTACCAGGTTCATTTACAAGCACAATTCCTGCCAGGAAAGAAAAACACATTGGCAGACGACCTAAGCAGAAACACCATGGATCCACACGAATGGAAACTAGATCCACAAGTATTTGCAATGATAGCTCAAAAATGGGGACGCCCAGACATAGATCTGTTTGCAAGCCCCCACAACCACCAACTTCAAATATTTTGCACAAGGAACTTCCATCCACTAGCTTGGAAAGTGGATGCCCTCTCATTCAGTTGGAAAACATTAACAGTGTATGCCTTCCCTCCACTGCCTCTTCTAGCAAAGGTACTGCTGAAAGTCAGATTAGAGAGGCCACAAATGATACTCGTTGCACCAGACTGGCCACGCCAGCATTGGTATCCAATTTTAAGGAACATGGCCCACGGCCCACCATGGATTTTGCCACAAATTCCTCACCTGCTCACCCAGTGAGACAATCAGATTCTACACAGTCAGCTCAAGACTTTAAACCTGGCTGCATGGCAAATTACCTAAACAACCAGCCAACATCTTTATCCAAAGCTGTTATGGATGTCATTCTGGAGGCTAGGAGGCCCAGCACCAGGAAAACCTATTAAGACAAATGGAAAAGATTTTGCGCCTGGAACCAGGCTAAAGGCTTAAATCCCCTTGATCCAAACATCCCTCAGATTCTACAATATTTAACTGAGATGTTACACAAAGGACTTTCCTTTTCATCTTTTAAGATCCACGCCTCAGCAGTTTCAGCTCATTACAGCACGGATCCTCATTTATTCTCACATCCACTCCTAAGACAGTACCTCAGAGGGGCTAAGAACTTAAGACCGCCAAGGATAGCTCCAACACCTACTTGGGATCTCAACTTTGTTCTGGAAAAGCTTGCACTGCCGCCCTTTGAACCAGCTTTTTCAGCTGATTTAAAATTTCTTTCATGGAAAACTGCCCTACTACTAGCAATAACCTCAGCTAGAAGAGTCTCAGAGCTACAGGCACTAATGGCAGTGGAACCTTTCCTCATTTTTCATCAAGACAGAGTCTCTCTACGAACTAATCCTTCCTTTATGCCAAAGGTGGTATCCAGTGTGGCCCTAAACCAAACCATTCACTTGCCCACCTTCTTCCCAAATCCCCAGAACAAAGGAGAAAGACTCCTGCACTCTTTGGACATTCACAGGCAATTACGTTACTACTTGGATAAAACTAAGGCTTTCAGAAAAACTGACCAGCTCTTTGTATCCTATGCTACAGGATCACAAGGAAAAGCCATCTCAAAACAGACCATTTCTAAATGGATAGGGCATTGCATACGTTTCTGCTGCACACATCATGAGAAACCAGTACCTCCTAACATTAGGTCCCACTCCACCAGGGCTACAGCTACATCAGCAGCCTTTCTCAAGGGAGTGCCAACCAAGGATATTCTGGAAGCTGCAACTTGGAGTTCACTGCACACCTTTACCAAACACTATCACTTACCTCTATATTCTAAGACTAGAGCTGGTTTTGCCACCACTGCAGATTTGCAGGGCCTACTAGCTTCTTCTAAGCCTGTTTGACTCCACCTCCCATCCTTAGCTTTGGGATTCAACCCAAGTGTGATGACTGCAGCAGGGTAACATGATGAACATAGTACAGTTTTGTACCTACCATAAATGTAGATGTTTGAGTGTTCACCCTGCTGCAGTCCAGGTTACCCACCCTCCCTCCATCCCCTCTGAACTAGCTGAACTTATCTCTACCACTCTATCCTATACTACCTCTGTGGTGTATTTGCTTGTGCCTAAGGGTTTTGTTTTATTTTTATATAGCTATATATATATATATATATATATATATATATATATATATATATATATATATTTTTTGCCTACCTATCGGGGGCACCTGACATCTGAGGCAAGAAAAACTGAAGAAAATGGTGTCGGATGCCTCTTATATACCCCTGGCGCACTGATGTCAGGGACGAAGCGACAGCAACTGATGCCGGACCAAGACTTTGGAATTTGGGCTGACTGCAGGACCGCCTGATGGCAGGATAACCCAAGTGTGATGACTGCAGCAGGGTGAACACTCGAACATCTACATTTATGGTAGGTACAAAACTGTACTTTCTCCATTTTTAGGAGTGCCTCTAGAGAGAGAGTGCATTTTGAGGTTTAGGCTTCTAGCATTGAGTAGCATTGCCTTCTGATTTTGCATGCTTGTATCTGTTACAGTGGTGGTTTTGCCCTTTGAACCTTTCCTAAAAAGGCACTATAGGGGTGGCAAGAGCTTTAGCCAGTAACCTGAATCCCAGGGTTGACAGCTGCAGAACATCTCTGGCAAAACATCGTAAAATCCAGGTGAACAAGGTTCAGTTAGTGTGTCAGGTATCTGAAGGGGCTGGCAAGGAAGGTTGGGTGGGGTGGCAGAGCTGGCAATCACTGCTGTGGTCCCTCAGAAGAAGCTTGATGACAAAAATGTTTGGCCTTGGGGTCAGAAGTTAGATTCATCAATCCACCACCCCCCAGTGGTTCCTTGAGCTGGATTGTGCAGAAGCTAGTACTCTTATAGCAAGGGCATTGTACACATGGGTGGCAATGCAGATCATGCTTTGAACCATGACTCATCAAGCCACCACCACCCAGTGGTCCTTTGAGCTAGATTGTGCAGAAGCTAGTACTCTTATAGCAAGGGCATTGTACACATGGGTGGCAATGCAGATCACGCTTTGAACAACTTTGTAATGAAGGAAAACCAGACACGACAGAACATCCCAAACATTTATTTCATACCACAGAATACCAAGTGCTTTTGTCCCTAGTAACATAAAATTGGGGACTTCATCAGAGTATATTTTAAGAAACCAACAGCAGCTGGGTTATGTACTTAAACCAGTCACAACAATCCAGTTTTCATAACATTAATAATTAATACAAGTGGCAAACTCCATTTCTTAAACAGATATTCAAATAAAAAACAATGCTGTAATATTCTGTTTGATACTTTTAAAAACCTTTAAGGAGTAAAACCAAAGTCCAACCAAGAATACAAAATAAAGCTGTCCAAATACCAGTAAAATGACCAGTAGTCCATCAATAATCCACTTTATTGAAAAACGAACACAGGAGCAACTACCATAAGCGCTTTCGTCTTAGGCACAAGACTTCATCAGATACTCCTTCATTATTTTGCTTGTCTTTTATACAAACACCAATTAATTAACATTCACAATTAACCAGTTAAAGCAACATCACCAAAAATAATAAAATGTCATCCTAAAACAATGTTTCGGGAAATAGTAACTAATTCTTAATACTATGTTGAAATTTTAAAACCTCAAAAATTACATCTATATATATATATATATATATATATATATATATATATATATATATATATATATATAGTCACCTACTAAAAATGTTCCTAAATATTTAATCTAAAAAAACATTAAATCAAAATTAATAAAAACATTTTTTATATATATAGGTACTTAATCAAATGTGCAACTATGCAAACATGTAAACAAGTTATATAATCACACTGTGGAAGCTTTTTGTACCAAAACTGGTTTAACAGAAATATATTCAATTGTGAATGTTAATTAATTGGTGTTTGTATAAAAGACAAGCAAAATAATGGAGTATCTGATGAAGTCTTGTGCCTAAGATGAAAGCGCTTATGGTAGTTGCTCCTGTGTTCGTTTTTCAATAAAGTGGATTATTGATGGACTACTGGTCATTTTACTAGTATTTGGACAGCTTTATTTTGTATTCTTGGTTGGACTTTTAAAAACCTTATTTAATTATCTGTTTTTTAAAGGCATGTAAATGTAAATGTATAATCCATCATTGCAAAGTGGTTCTTAGTGTATTTGACTTTGGTGGAGGAGAATGTGGTCAGATCACACTTTGCCCTGCCCAGAAGTGGTGTTAGGTCATTACAAATGCTGTTGTCTGCTAGGATGATAATGAGTGAACAAAACCACTTTATAGTAATCTGAATGATGCTCCCCTCCATATAGCTCACACCCAATCAATGGGTGAAATCCCTGGTGAGAGTAACCAGTGTCCAACTAGGGAAAACTTGATTGTCAGCAAGCATAATGGCAAAAAACACACAAAAAACTCAATGCTGGTTTTTGTGTAGTTAAGTTGTGACCACTGAGACCATCTGGAGGCTGCCACTTTGTCTTCACCCACACATTTTCTAAACATTACAAATTGGACTTCACTTCCAGAAGCAGGCCTGTCTTTGTCACAATACTCAACAATCAGTAACTCTGGCCATCAACCCAATGGTTGTAGCAACAGCAGGAGTGATCATTACAATGAATATAGTAAAGTTGTGTAAGGTGCTTACTGTAATAATTAATGCTTAAGCTGGATCACTGTTACAGTCCTATCCCCCCCACACACCATCTTTTGGGTTTGGGCATTCTACAGCAGGGATGGATACTAGTTCCCTCCCCCATCTTTCATATCTGCCTCAGCTGCAATGCCTGTTGTTTTGTCAGATTTTGGGGCTTGGAAGGGTGCCAACATTTGCGGAGTCTTCCTGCTGGTATATCACGTAGTCTGAGGGGGTGGATCGTTGTAGAACTGAGCCCAGAATTCAGTGGCGAGTTCCTACCCTGTAGGGTCCTGTACAGGAAAGAAGTAAACAGGGTGTGTGTATGTCACTGTTGTACTGGGAATGAGATGACAACCCATGGTCACAGACAGCCCCATGACAGGAGGGGGGGAAGGGTGCTAACTAACCTCTGGAAGTCAGAGCACTGGGCCTTCTGAGGCTGAACTCCCAAGGGTTATGGCTACTACAACAGTAATCTATTATTGTGATGAGTTCCTTACACAGTTGTACTTAAGCTGCTTGTCTTTTGTGGTAATGTGTGCAGTATTACACAGTTTACTGAATGCACAGACCAAGTGTGTTTTGATTTTGAAATGTGTCTGTTGTTCCTTCTTTCTGTCGTTCAGTTGTTCATAATGATACCTGTGTGTTATTTTTACTTGGGTAAGTGAAATAATGTGAGTTTGAAATTTTTTTAATTTTCTAATTTTTGCAGTACTGCTCAGGGTGTTGAAGAACAACAGTAAGGCACTGTTTGTACATTTTAAACTTTTAATATGTATAAATGACTTTTTTGTTTTGTATATAAATTATTGAGCAATTCAGTAAGTGAAGTGTCCAAGAAGGTTTTTGTTTCTCAACTTGGATATGTGCTGTTTAGATGAATTTAGTTTTACAGTATGTCATGTTTATGTAAAACAGTGCCAGCTCTGTGGGTTATTTATATACATCATGCATTTGTATTTATAGTCATACTGCTTTATTTGATATGAACATTTTATATCTAGATGTTTGTGAACATTTTTACATCATTACGGAAAGAATTATTCATCGTAGCAAACATTTTTTCCTAGTTGTTGACAATGTTTACATTCTTTTAAAAGAGGTAAGATATGTGGAAGCAGCAGTACATGCAGAAGTCTGTGAAAGGTACACATAATAATAAAACTTAAAATGAGTATGCTCATAATGTGTAGTGATGTCTTCTAATTTATTTTTTCTTTTGTCTTTTAGGAAGATGATGGGGCAGAGGAAGAGGAAGAAAACAGCCGTATTGAGCCAGTTGGCCGTGCTGACAGTATTCAGGAGCATACCTCCAGTTTCAGTCTAGGGTATGTTACCACTTTGCATAGGGGTGATTGTTAGATGGGCTCTGCATATATCACACTAACAGCAATAAATTAAAGCGGGTGTGTTTTGAAACAGGAGAAGCTGTGGGAGTTTGTTGCCACTGGTCATAATCTTTTATTATTGCTGTGTCCCATCTTTTAATTTTACTAATGTAGCCATTATAGCAGTATTGTGTCACATTTGTAGAACTCTTTTTATGAGTAACTGTTGTTATAATAGCACTTGTAAGTATATTCTCTGCATTTGAGTTCTGTCTGTTTTATGTATAATCAATTTTTATGAAAGTGTAATAAAGTGTGCACAATTTCTTGTGCTGTATTACAATGAAATTAACCTCAGTTATGTGAAATGTTGCCACAAGCATTGAATACTTGATTTGATTTATTAATGATATTTTTGCTGCTTGACCTCCTTCCATGCTCTCAGACTAATACTCAGGTATGTACTTGAGTCATAATTTTTCTTATTGTTGTTTTGCTGTCTTTGGCTCATTTGTTTCCTCTTTTCATGTTTCCTCATCCATCATTGTCTCACAGTGACATGGTGAAGCTGGTGGAAGTCTCCAATGATGGCGGGCCCTTGGGAATTCATGTAGTGCCTTTCAGTGCCCGAGGCGGAAGGTAATGTAATGTGCACAGTTTCATCTGAATCACAAACTGTTCTTTGTACTTTCATTATAAGGTGTTAGAATGCTGATTAATTTTCCTTGAAGTAATGCACATTGTGCTCTTTGCTGAAGGAAACAGCACTTTGAACTGTGATATGTTTGCACGTGAACTTAAATCTGACAAGAAGAAATTGGGCAGCTATTGATTAGTGACCTGCTCAATGAATAGCTTTGGATGGCATAACGTTTCAAATGTTTCATGAAATGAATAATTAAATGACTTAAATCCTTTTTGTTGTATGGGAAAATATGACTGGTTGGGTGCCAGATGTAAAACTCCATTTTCTGGCATTTTTTTTTTTTTTACATTGAAAACAGCCATGTTGTATTTGCAGTAGGAAGAGAGACAATAGTGTCACCATGGATAACAGTTAATAAAAACATGACTTTAAACATACTTATTTGCCTTCTAGTAGGTAGTCATGATTAGATCACTTAGTGGGACATTTTACAAGTGCTTCTGTGTTTTTGGATTCAATCACACACCTTTAAACACAGAATAAAATGAGAAACTGTCATATAAAATGTTTGCATAGTTAGGCATTTAATTTTAAACTAATGTCTGCACGTTTCAGAGCACAACTCTTTCTGAATATCTGACTGTACATAAGGCTTTACTAAAATTCATTATTTGCCAGCCCCCTGATGCAGAAGGTGTAACCCCTTTTTGCAATACCAGTGACCACAGTTAAGTGAGTAGCCCTGGAAGCTAGAGGTCCAGGGGTGTGTGTGTGTCTGTCACTGGGGTGAGGCAGATAACACCTGAGTGCCTATGTGACTGTCCTTCCTGGGGGAGAGGACAAGGGACTGATTAATCTTCCAATGACTCCTAAGGGAGACTTGGTTAACAGTTCAAGGGATTGGAGTAGCGAGCATGATGGCTGATGCCTTGATGTGTGCTGTGTGTTTGTAAAAAAATAAGTAGAAAATTCTGAAGATGGCCTTGACCCATACATGGGATATCCTGGATAGATTATGGCCTCCCAGACCTGTTTTTGAGAATTCAGCCACCTTGGGCTTGCGCAAAGCATCTTACCAATTAAAGGGAGGATACATTCTCCAGAAAGGAAAGTCCCTACCCTGCAGGGGCAGTGTGAGGGGAGATATTTCTTGCATAGATCTAATAGGGAGTGCTAACAAAAATCTATGGGGACTCAAAGGAAGGCATTATTTGGCCATGGCCTATGAAGTGATGTCCTCACATGGTAGTAAGATGTTAGCTGGTGAGCATAAGGCATAGAAAACAGTAATGCTTTGTTTTGAAAGGGAAAGCCGGGAGTGCTGCTGCACAGTAGAATGCCTTCTGTTTTAAAGAATAGTTTCTTCATCACTGTATAGGTTGACAGTTTTATTACTGGCAGTAAATGTTTTTTCCATCATGCAAAGTTAGGTCTGCATTTTGGTTCTCTTAATGTTTGTTTAAACAGCTTCTCTGACACATTCTGTACAAGCTAAAAGAAAGCTAATTTTGAGATGCACCAGGCTGTCAGTCACCATTACAGGGTTGTCAGATTTCCAACCAGCCAGGTAGGGACCAAAAAAAAAAGGTCTTTCATGACAAGTGAAGACCAAAAAAAAAAGGTCTTTAATGCGGAACAGAGTTTAATGCATTGCAGTTCCGCATTCAATACAAGTAGCTCCGTGTTTAGCGATTTTTGATTGGCCCGTATACCGGCTTACGGGACAATCAAAAATCGCTAAACACGGAGCTACTTCTGTTTAATGTGGAACACAAGAAGGTCCATGTTTAGCGATTTTTGATTGGCCCATATGCTAGGTATACGGGCCAATCAAAAAAAAAAAAAAACACAAACAAAGCGGAGGCTGGCTGGGATTTAAACCGGCAGGGCGGGACTCAGGATCAGGCTGCTGATCTCGGGACAGTCCCGCCCAAATAGGGACGTCTGGCAACCTCACCAATAACCTTGAATAGGAAACAAGCTGAGCTAGTCAGAGGACTGGACAGAATTAGGACAGATGAGCATCCTTTGAAAAGTTGGAGTTAAGACTTCTAGGACGACCTTCACTGATGACAAGAATTAAGTTCACTCAGGACACTAGTATGTTATGTTGGAAGTGGTAGACAGCCTGATACGTGTGTGAAAAAACACACTTGCTGTCCAAATGTTCATAGCTCTATGTAACACCTATGTGGATAGGAACAACATGTCATGCTGGTAGACAAGGGAGATTTGTTTACCAGGTTAATGAGCTTCTCTGAGGATCAGTTTAGCTCATGTAGCTTGCCTTTATGGTTTGCAAGCTCATTCTGTGTTTGTGTGTGATGTTTAGCAAATATCACTCCCACTTAATCTGAATGTCTGCTGCACAACTTTTGATAACTAAAAAAGAGCTGGTTAAATTATAACAGACTGCTGGAACTGCATTTGATATGGGGATGTCATTCTGCTTTGCAGTAAAGAATTCTGGGCACTACCTCCTTTTCAGTGTTTAGCACCACTATGAAAACACACATCTTGAAAAAGCAAATGTGTGCAGGATGCTGAAGTCTGGTGGGCCTGCCTCATTATAAAATTATTTGTGAGCTTGAGCAGTTGATATGGTAAGGGTAATACTACTTAACAAAACTTTTTAGTCACAAGGAGGAAGTTAAGGCCAGGATGACAGCTGTCTCCCTTCACAAAAGCAGGAGTAAGACAAGACATCCTCTGAAGCTGAACGTTTAGCCATAACAACCCCAGGTAACTGGAAGTATGACAGCAAGCTGAAAGGATTGAGTGCCAAGGCTCGTTTTTCCAGCAGGGAGGTTTGGGAGTTATTGCCCTACAGTGGAGGCTTAGAGTAGCAACAGGAGCACAGAAGGAAGGGATGGAACACTGGGTTAAGGATGACATTGAGACTTACAGCAGATCCTATTACCTTGTAAAAATTTATTTTTTGGATTTTTTTTAGAATACTTTTTCTGTGAGACAAGGATAAGCAGCTTTATCCTAGCTGACTAATTTCAATAAAGTGCCTTCTGCATTCATTAAAACTAAACCAAAATGTGAATTTAGGAGACAACCTTTTTTATTTTCCTGTTTTGCCCACTGCAATCAATATAGCTTTCTTTCAAAGCATGCACATATTGTAGCATGCTTTCTCATTCTTCTTAAATGAACTGACTGTTGTTTTTCATTCTGGATGCTTGCTTGAGATCTACAATGTTTTTTTTTTTTCTTTTGAACCGGTGCCACACAAATGTTTGGTGCTTCTGTGATGAATTTTCACTCTGTGTTCTTCTGTAAAACTTTCATACCTGTTTGCTGTAGGTTTTTTGACTCAAGAGTCTCATTTTTTCCCGGAAGTCCAAAATGCATTTTTGTTTGACACGATCTATAGCTGCTAAGTCGATGTTAAATTTCATTGTCTGATGATCACACATTAAGAGCACATCGAAGGACTGCTGTTTGTGAAGAGGTTCTTAGTAGCTGTCTGAGGCTTGCCATGTTAGGGTAACAAGGATGACCCTGTTATTTCATGACTGAAGCCAACTACCTGTGTTTAATATTTGATGTCCTGTGAATTCTACTTCCATTGTCTTACTGTCCAGAGAATACCTTGCAGTATTGTTTTTATCTTGCTATACTCTGTGTGAGGAATGGGTGGGTTCATTATATAAAACCTGTGTAGAATATGCATTTCCTTATGGCCATAGGTGACCCTTGATGTTTCCTTTCGTTTTGTTGTACATCCACAAAGTAAACCTCAGAAATATGTGTTCTAAAGGGCCT
The DNA here is from genome assembly GCF_019279795.1 of Protopterus annectens. Lineage (NCBI taxonomy): Eukaryota > Metazoa > Chordata > Ceratodontiformes > Protopteridae > Protopterus > Protopterus annectens. The sequence goes on along the minus strand of NC_056732.1, from coordinate 197,537,899 downwards.
AAACCTCATCTGTGACATAAACAGGACTTGCTGGAGTAGCAGTTGTGTCTCAAAGATTACCCTGTTTCTAGAACAGGCTTCCCATCCATGTGAAGGAAATCTCATTCCTAATCCTAGTCAAATGTAATTTAGACCAGCGGATGGGAAATGGCAAATTTACCCCCTGGTTTGGCACCTATGTCCCTACCTAATGGACAGCGACAGCCTGTGAATGCATAATGTGTGCAAGCTTATGTCATAACCATAAAATTTCATGGGGTATTTACACGTCAGTAATATTTTGGTAAATTTTGGGGAAAGCTTGGTTAGGCTTAAAATGGCTCTTGGCCCGATAGACTAGTAACCACCTCTGAAGCTGTTTTAGCAGCAAACAATGCTCAGTGTTTTCAAATAAAGTGAAAGGAGGAAATAACATAGACTGTCTTGTATATTTCAGGAGAATTTAAAATAGAAAATCCTGGTAGAAAGTGTTATTGAAACAACTGTGTTTAAGAAGAAAACATAATTTAAGAATAAAACCAGGTTCAAGTAAAAATCAGTATAAGGAATAGTTTTTCTTTGTACAGAGTGTTAACTGAAAAAATATAGAGGATTAATGGAAAATAAAATAAAGGAAATTCTGAATCTGAAAAATGAATGCATTCAGGAATGTATTCCCATGTACAAAATAATTTATTTAAATGGTTTACAATATTATTTTTTCATTAAGTGTAACTTGTTGACATAACCTATAGGAGAGAAATGGTCAGTCAAGGTAGGCATTATATGTAGTTGCTTCCACTTTTACTAAGACATGCGTTGAATAGGCTTGCCTTCGTTGAAGGTTGGGCTGGCAGCTCGACACCATAAAAAAACAACTGCTAATTATTAGCAGACCAGAGTTCCGCTGTGGCGACCCCTAACCGGGAAAAGCCGAAAGACAAACAAAGTATTTAGTCTGTGCAGTTCTGTATACTGAAGTCACTTCGGTACTACTGGATTCTGTGACAAGCCTTTCATATCATTTAAAGAAGAAAACTAAAACAAGGTCATGTTAATATGGCAGGCCCCATGGCCATGTTGGCCATTTTGTGAAAAAGACATTAACATTTTATAAGAAAGCACTTAGAGTGATTTTGATACTTTAAAATAGTTCCGAAAACAAAGATAAAATGCAAAAACACATCTTTTTAAGTTTCAGTGTGGATTGTTCTTATTAAGAAGCTGTTCAGTTTGACCCTGCTATTCTGTTGAAATGATATTTTGCTACCCTTATGAATCTGTTCACTCAATGTTACTGGTTATAATAGTTTTAGACCATTAGACTATGGAAGATGCTTATGTTGACATTTGAGCTAGCTGAATGTTAAAAAAAAAAATAATCATCTGTCTTAGTCGTCACCACACTAGACTTTGTTCATGATGGGATGGTTAACTACCCATTGAATAGTGTCAATTACCATAAATTCTTATTTATTGTATTTGTTTTCCTTACATTGCACTATAGCAGGGGTGTCCAACCGTTTGGCTTGCCGGGGCCACATTGAGTGAACAGAAATTGTCTTGGGGCCGCATATAAAATGTATCATATAGTTAACTCTTTCGCTACCACTGGAGACCAAAGTCGACCTCCTGGCTGTACTGTAGGTGCATTCGAACAATTAATAAATGTAATAAATGCCTAACATTTGCCTTAAAATTCTAATTCTCATTCTGATTTTAATTCTCTAATCTAACAGTTAACTCTAAAATCTTAGTTAATATATAGATTTTTTTTTTTTTTTTTTTTACAAATAAACAGATGTTCACTACAGCACTAGCATTTCTCACTGGGAAAACCACTCCAGCAGTCCATCTACATACAATGTCAACATTAGCAGTCTTACAATACTATAATCCACAAAAATAAGCCAACAAATTTGCAATAAAGTAAATAATTCACATTACTGACTTAATAAAATAATTCTGAATAAGCTACAAGAGGGTCTCACCCAAACAAATGACTGGTGCCAGAAACATGGCCTCAAGCTAAATGCCAAAAAATGCACAATCATCCCCTTTGAGTGATGTCCCCACAAATTATCACATTAATAACAATGTTGTAAGCACGCAATCAGTCGTGAGGTGCTTGGGCACGCAGGTTGATAGAAATTTGACTTTTGACCACCACGTTGTCTCTGTTGTATGGAAAGATTTTTACATGGCCCACCTCATTAGTAAGGGTATCTCATCCATGGACAAGGAGGTCATAACATCCCTGTATTCTTCCTTTACAAGAGCAATTATTGAGTGCAACACCCCTTTTGGCACGTGCCTCAGCAAAACATCCTGCCAAAAGAAAGACTACAACCATTTCTGACAAAAAAGCTCAAAGGACTAAGTTTACTTAGTTATCCAAACAGACTAAAAAGCTTCTTGCTTTCCTCTGTCTCTCACTGGCCCCTATAAATTTCATCACTGGCTTGCTTTCCAGGCTAAGAAAGATCCTGCCTTAAGAGACTTTCTCCACCTCAGAAATACTGGTTATACTTAAAACGCTCACTACAAAGACCACAGCCTTCACTGCAACATAAACAAGCCACTTTGTATGGACAGATTCTTGACACAAAAACTTTCAACTTCTGTAAAAAGCTCCTCTCATTATCAAACAATGTAGTTCAACAACACTACAACTGGATGGATAGCCATGAATGTACTGCTTAAGTAAGTAGCATAGCCTTCATCAAACCGGAAGGAAAATCCACATACTAAACTTTCCCAGCTGGATGGCTAAGATCTAATATTGGTTACTCAAGTCTACTTGTCTAAGAAGAGGGGCCTATTTAACTAAGAATTCCATTTGCAAAAATATATTCAGTATACATATTAAATCTCTCTCTCTTATATACACACACACACGAGCCCCTACTTGTAAAATAGGCAACCTTGGTAATCACGTGACACAGTCTCACTGATTGAAATTGTGTGGAAGACAAAACATCTGAAAAAAAATCATAACAGAGATGGATTCATCCATGTAATTTCCCACCACCAAAAAGACCATCAATAACTCAACAAACAACTGCTCAGCAAAAATTAAATCAATAAGAAATCTATAAACTCTCTAAGATCATACTACATACTGGAGTAAACATATAACTTCCCTCCAATCTAAAGCCATTTGACATTCAGACATTTTAATTTGTGCAGAAGTTATTCACAGACCGTTTACTAAGCTGTAATGCTGACCATCGCTTTTGAAAAAAAAAAACAAATTCCCAGACTTTGTCAATACTCGAAATGAAGAAAAGATTACTTTTTTTATTTATTATGTATTTATTTAATTTTGGAAAATATCTTTAAAACTGTTAAATTGATTACACACACAGAAACACAAAAAAGTTATTGTGATAAGTAAACCACAGACTGCTGTAAGAAATCAGTCACAGCACACTATGCTTACATCCGAACCAATGAAGCATACCTGTCAATTCCAAAAGAATTAAAGTAGCTTAATAAGAAAGTTATTTGCAAGTTTACTTGGCAGTTTATACTGGAAATAAGTGGAGATATTAAAAACGCTGTGTTTCTCAATTATGCTGAAAAGTCTTCCAAGGTAAATACAACCTTCTGATTTAGCATAGAACCATACCTCTTAACCTTAGAGCAAGAATTCTGGACAAAGCGAAAAATAAAATTGGGACACAGGCCCAAAAATAGTTATGCATCACAGACACCATTGAAACAAGGGTAGCTGCAAACATTATACATCACGTATAATGTTTATATCCCATTATTGTCAGTTAAGCATTATATAGCTCATTCAATCCTGCCTTCTTTTGCAACAAAGAAAACCATACTTTGAAATGACAAATCCATTAAAAATAATAAAACACATTGGCTCCACATCCTGAAACTTCCTACCTGCAAACAGCCACATAGCTTTCACTGAAACTATGTCTGCTTATTTCCACAGAATGACACCTAGGTCTGCTCATTTCCACAGAATGACACCTCTTCCTAATTAAGTCTAATGGTATACAATCTACCAGGATCTGGACTACCTGAAATAAATTAAATTATGGCCTGTAAATTGCAAGTGCACTTTGTTTAATTAAACTACATTTCAAAGCCCACTTGCTGTATTTTTTCAGTAACATCCCAATATCCATTTCCAGGTCACTTTACAAGACATTGGCAGTGGTAGACTTAGCATCCTCCAGATCCCTGTAGGACCACACTCATACTGCTAACATTGTCCATTAAATGTAAATATCCATCCACTGTAAATGGCAAGAAGCTGTGTCTTAAATCTATTTCTGGCATTCCTAGTACCCAAGTATCAGGTTTTGAAACAAAGAAACATTCTCCACAGTTTGTAAGTCTCTGTCTTTAAATCATCTACTATTGCAGCACTCCCAACACAAACACACACATACACACTAAAACCCCCAACATTTAAAAAATGACATTGTGCCCACCTGATTTGCCAGTATTGATGATCCACCAAAGATATGCTTACTGCTGTCCAATCTATCACTGCTTAGAACCCACCAATGACGAGACAGTACTGGGTGATTTTTTGTTTGTCAAAAAAAAAAAAATTTATTTGCTACAGTCCCACATTAGTCAGTCCACTACTGACCCATTAACTCTAGGCTGCTGTCTCATTCTTACTCCCTGGGACTGCATTACCTTGGATGACTACTTTTATTTCCTAAGCAAAAGACACAAATTGGAAGATGAGGTAAAAATCCAGACATTCTTTGAAAATCCATGCAGTTGAGAGGTATGATTTCATATTCAATACAACACTCTCCCTGTCAGGAAAGCTGCAATTTAATGAAAGTGTACTTTTAATGTAGGATGCATTTGTGAGCTAACTTGTTTGTACGTTAGCCTCTTTGTGCATGTGTCTCTCTGTCTCTCTGTAATGCACACATAAACACATACACTTCTACTTTCATGCACACAAACATTCTGCTTTCATGCATGCACTCACACCATACTTGCATATTAACACAGGTTAAGTGCTGTCTCTTTAAAAGGCAATGGCAGCAAATCCATAGACGAGTCCCTCTTCAGCAAGAGCACACACATTGATTATTTGACACAAAATAATGGCATGAACACACAGACCCTTCTTTGGTGCAAAAAAATCAAAACTAAAAGGATGCAAAAAGTGTTTTGGGACATGCGTACATCGAAGTTAGAGGTAGAGGGCCGCATGGCAGAGCTCTGAGGGCCGCAGGTTGGACACATCTACACTATAGCATTTAGTGACTACTTTACAAATTAAAGAGTATGTCATTATATATGCTTACCAGCTTTCTTCAGTAGTAGGTTGTACAGTATGAACAGTATTTAGAAACATAAATTGTTTGGTGAGTATCTAGGAGCATTGTAAGGAGCCAGTTTAATGCAGCATGCATTGCACCTTTTATTTTTCAGTTTTAATATTGATACATATGCAGCCAGGGCTTATCTCCCCAAGTGTGCAGTTAGTCGGCATAGTTGTATGCATAATTAACTACACAAGTTCATTTTTTACCAGTGTTCTTACATTTGAACTGTGGCATTATACTTTCTTTCCAGTTTTCTTCTGTGTGATCAGTGGGCTTGCACCTTGTTGGTTGTGGCTTGGTCTCAAAATCTGTACCATTTGCTTGTGATCTCTGGTTGCACCATTGTTTTCATTTTGTGAGTAGCGTGTTACTTAAGTGTTAAGTGCCCAATGTCTGTTTCTGTCGGACATATGTTAAAAGGATGTGCAAAGACATGAAAATGAATGTAGTTTTTGCATTCATTTTCTGCCTTGCCTTGAGGTTTGCTTGTTTTTACTGTTAGTTGTGGTCCTTTTTTCACGTAAAATAAAAGATTTATATAAAAATCAGCTTTTAAAAATTAGTGCTTTCCAGTGTCATTCTTGTGCCCTTCCTCCCTTGCGGTTGTGAAAGGCATTTCATGGGTGACAGCTTTTTTGTCTTTGCCTCTGCTGTAAGGTAGCGTAACAGTTAATTATTAGCCTGGCACTTCAATAAATACAGACTCACTTGACAGTCTGTTAAAAGTAATATTAATGTTATGCATCTTCATTTATTCATTAAATTAAATATTATTTCGAATTAGACTCTCCATTCTGGAACTTTACCATTTCTTTCCTTCTCCAGTTTCTGTACTCTTACCCCAGCTCACAAAATCTAGTCCTGGCGGCATGATTGTCTGAAGGTGTTGGAGTTGCAGAACTCAGGCGTTTTCCTTTTTATTTTTTTTAACATTCGAGCATATGTTTTTTCTTAATAAACTGTTATTTAGTAACTTCCTTTGTAAGTGTCCAGTTCTCAGGCACTTCAGAAAAGTAGAAGAAACCTTTACCATCATAACTCTCAAACTTCTGTCTCCAAAATATGAGATACACTATCTCTCATAATGTGGAACAAAATGGCAAAATGCAGAACACCTACCAACAGCTTACTAACAATTTCAAGTAGGAAGCTCAGCAAAAATCTGTTATTTTATACTTAGAAAAACTTATTTTGATGAACAGATATGATTCAGTAGTATTTACAAAGGATATCACTGAAAAAAAATCCTAACACTGAATGTGTGATGCAAATTTTACCCCAGGACTGCCCCCTGTACTGTTTATGGACTGAAGCGGCTTCCAAATGTTTTATCCCATGCACGGATCCCTTCAAATAATCTATAGTCTGATCCTAGTTTTTCTCATTAGGAGTGATACAGAATTGTCGACCATGAGCTGCATCAGGCCAGTCTCTAAGAAAATGGCATAGGTTAATTTCAGCAGAAAAATGGAAATTGGCTAGGCTTAAAATGGCCCATAATGGCAACTAGCCTAGTACTTACTTATGAAGCCCTTTAAAGTGGAACTGTGTGAAACATGGACTTTTTAATGCTCAAAATGAGGAACGTTCCTCATAATGAGGTACATTTGAGAGGTTCGTTTACCATTGATCTTTGAGTTCAGAATTTTTATGTGGGAGGTTCTCCATACTGTTAGTCTACTGCTTGTCTGAACTTTCTATGTTTACTTGTGTCATTCTGGAAGGTTGCAGAAGTAAAAAACTGTTTCTGAAACAAGCACCTTATTTCAGCTTTGAGCACAGCACTCAAATACTGAATGCTAATTTCTTGAAGAGAAGATATTACTCTAGAATTGACTGTGGTATTCTATTAATTTAACATACTGTTCAGTAACTAAAGGTATTTAGCAGATATGATTTCCCAGAATTAAATGCACAATTTCACAACTTAACAGGAGGCCCTGCTTGTTGACATTTTTGCTTCCGCTGCCCAGTAGCCATGTAGATTTCCTGTGTTGTGCCACATTTACTTAGTTGTCTAAGTTTTTTTTTTCTAATGAAACCCTGAAAATCACTATCTTCTCTTTAAAAAAAAAGTAAATAAAAAAAATATATGTTCAAGAAAAACAATCACACACACAACCAGTCACAACACTATTACAGTTCAGCATAAACAGTAACAAATAATTAATATGTTAATGTTACTACTGAATGCCCATCTAGTGTCTTTCAAGAACCTAGGCACCTGTTATTAGTAAAGACTACTGCTATTAACTTAAATTTATATATCATAAGTAGTCAGAATTATTAAAACTTATCAACGTTGTCTGGGCTTTAATATTTTCATATGTACATATTAGTCATTCCAGTTCTGTATTAACATAAAACAGTCCCTTTAACACATTTTTGTCAGAATTTTTTTCAAACACTTTTATTGAATTATCAATTGCATTGGCAAATTTACGTTCATATAAAAGTAATCAAACTATATTAACATAAACATTATACTTCACATATATTGCTATATATATATATATATATATATATATATATATATATATATATATATAGATAGATAGATATAGATATATATCATATAGCCTACGCAATATTACATAAATTATTCAATGCCTGCCTTTTTTTAATAAAAAAATCTTTATTAAACCATCACTTAATATATAGGCACATGAAGTAATTTACCATTAATAAACACAACTCAAAATATTAACTCCAAGCCAGCCAACTAACTTAATAATGCCCTGACTTTAGCTATAAAGCTACTGAATCTTTCTATACTTTCCATAGCAGCCATTTGCTGACATAATTTCTTTAGGCACATTTTTCTTGTCAAGTGACTTTCTCTATTACCAGGCTCATCCATTAGCAGAATTACATATTTATACATATACATTTACATATAAGTTATACATATACGTTTTCTATCTTGATTTTAGACTTTGATAATGATTTTGTATTTTTTTCTACTAATATAAAAAGTTAGTGCCCTTTCTTTTTAGTGCACTTAATTTGTTCTCATACCTTAGTAATGTACACATTTTAGTCATTGGACTTCTCATTTTAAAATTCCTTGTAACAGTTTGTGCCATTGCAGAAGTCACTGTTATAGGACTGTTTAACTACTGGGCCTTCGGCCACATAAAGCCTGATGTCCATCCCGACTTTCAGATATTAATACTCTCTCCCCTTCCGGCCAGTCAAATGCCTGCACCCCTAGGATTTCAGTGCATGTATAATGTGAAGAGGACATCCGCATATATTTTCTTTTTTTGTCCCTCTTATGATTTTCATGTTAATTCATTGTCAGTGTCATGACTACAGCATTCTTGGCCTACTGCATATCATAATACAGATAAGTACTCCACCGGGGAGATTTTACTGTGTTTTTGTGGAATCAAATGACCATTGCATGCTTGAAATGTGTGCATTCCAAAATGAACTAGTTAGTGTACATATGGTAGGCGGATTGTTTGCCCATAAGAAGTACCATGCCAGTTGTGTGTTTTGTTTATAGTATTTGCAAGGGCTTTAATCATAAGACATTAAGAAGGTAACATTCCCTACAGGACTGTATTAAAAGAAAGAGAAAGCCCTCTCTACACAGGGGCTTGGACTCTACAGGAAGTAAAAATGAAGGACTGTATGATGCTTCGCATATGCCTTTCCATTTTGCATTTGTTACACTGAAGACACCATGTTCTCTGTGTCTCCATATTCTAGAATGAAGTATCCCTTTGAAAAAGAAGTCTCAGATGCTGACCAGTTCTATGTTGATGTGCCTGGCACAGAGACCTCTAAACCAGTAGTTATATCTCCATCTTAGGGGCTTTGAGGATGCCTTCCTTGCCTGTCCTTTAGAACCAGTTTTTCAAATTAGGGAGGTTAGCATAATGGTCAAGGTGTTTACCTTGCAGAAACAAAGTGCAGGGTTTGATTCTCACACAGGATATTTGGCTAGGCATAAAATGGCCCACATGGGCAGTAAGCCTATAACTAATCTATGAATCTAAGAAACCTCCTACCCCAAAAATGCCTGACTAGTTCTACAAGATTCTGGACTCCAACAAATACTAAATAAGGACCCTGTAACTGATCCCAAAAGTGGTATTTCTGGATCCATAGAAAGGGTACAAACTACTTCCGGTCCCCTAGTGTAATTCCCATGGACTGAGAGAGTAGGTTTCTTAACCACTTTGAGATGAATGTATACATGGTTGTCACCCTGGATTTCAGCATTCTCAGTTGTCAGCAACCCCCCCCCCCCAACTAATTTCAATAACTTGAAAAGGCTCCTGTCCATCAAGGAGCCAATGTACTCACTAAATAATTCCCATTCTGACGATATCTTTCTGTACAGACCACTGTTTGGATCATTTATGGGAGAAAGACCCTTTTCAAGACTTGGTCCAGCTCTGTGGAATAATACCCCACATTGAGCCCCCCACCCCTCAGAGCTGTCATGAGAAGAGTTGATTCCCCTGCTGATTTAAAAATTACTCTGTCTGAACATCTGCCCAGAGTACACATGAGTGTTTTAGTGATAATGGTTGTCGGTACTGACTACTTCACCTCTCGCCTGCTCCTCATACTATGTTCTGTGTCATTCATATTGTCATTGTTTTTTCCACTAATTTAATTATCATTATATATTAAGTATATTCCCATTCTTTGTATATAGTTATATAACTATATTTGAATTTAACTGTACTACTATTGTCACTGTATTGCACTTATGTGCTTGGGCTGTGGACAAAAATGGCCTTTGGACCAGTCCACCTACCTGGTTGTCAAATAGAAATACATAAATGTAGCAATCCTTTGGGTATAGAAGGGGAGCCAAGTTATGCAAGTCCTAATGTTGATGCTTCAAAAATAGCATTTCCTTGGTTATTACATGGAACTTTTGCCATTACTGCTACTGAAGTCAGAAGTGACAAACTTCACGACACCCACGCAGATGGGATCAGGAAGTTCGACTGCAGAATCCTACACTAAGGCACTGTATGAGCACATCCACTCGTGCATGAATCGTTGCATCCCAAATAGAACCAAGATGCTCTTCTCCAAAAAAAGGAAACCAATCTGGTGGTCCCCTGCTATAAACAAACTATACAACAGAAGAAAGAAACTGTTGCAGAAAAGAGGAAAATCCCAGGATGCAAAAAACTCCCTCACCAGCCTCAGTAAGAAGCTGAGATCCCTCATAAAATCCTCAAAAGTTAATTACGAAAATAAAATTGCCAAAGATTCCAAAGACAACCACAAGGCATTCTATAGTTATGTCAAGAATCTAAATGGCATTGCTCAGATCTGCTCTGAGCTACAACAGAATGGCATTAAATATACTGATCCCAAGGATATTGCCAATATCCTGGCAGATTGATTTAGTGCCAAGTTCACCCCCCCCCCTAAAGGGCCCATCTCAATACCAAAAGATTGCCAAATTCCAGTAATCATGGCCACACAGGTAGAAACCGCACTCTCCAAAGCTAAGAATACAGCATCCATGGGACCAGATGACATCCCAGGCTGTGTACTACATGAACTGGCACCTCACCTAAGTGTCATGTTTAATCATAGCCTCACCTCAGGCTTCGTGCCCACTGAGTGGCGCACAGCTAAAGTTATCCCGCTCCACAAGGGGGGATCCACCTTGGATCCCGGGAACTACTGTCCCATCAGTCTGACAAGCTTGATCTGCAAGGGCATGGAACGCATTATCATGGGACTTATAAACAAAGACATTGGCAACCTTCAGACACTGGACCCCACCCAGTTTGGGTTTGTGAAGGGCCGATCTTGTCTCCTGAATCTGATTGACTTCTTTGAATAGTTGTGGACAAGGGTTAGGTGGTCCATACAGCCTATCTGGACCTTGCCAAGGCCTTCAAAACCATCCCCCACTCTGGAATCATAGATAAACTTACTAAGCTGGGCATAGATCCCTACATCTCGATGGGTTGCCAACTGGCATACTGACAGAACCCAGACTGTAAAAGTAGCTAACTGCAAATCCAGCTCCAGACAAGTGACAAGTGGAGTACCTCAGGGTTCAGTCCTGGGACCACTCTTGTTTGGCATCTACTTCTCTGAAGTACAGGCCAACACTATGGGACTCTGGCTAACAAAGTTTGCAGATGACTGCCAACTGGGAGCCATTATTGAATCCCCAAATGATGTGGATATTCTACAAAAGGGCCTTGCAGAAACAGATGCCTGGTGCCAGAGCCATGGGCTCAAGCTTAATGCCAAGAAATGTATAGTTATCCCCTTTGGAAAAAAACATGTACCCATGAATTACCACCTAGGTGGCAGGACACTAAACATCGAAAGTGTGATGAGAGACATAGGGACACAGGTGGACAGTGGTCTCACTTTCGATAACCACATCGCCACAACAGTCAGGAAATCCTTCTATGTGGCACACCTTATCACTAAGGGCTTTTCATCCAGAAAAAAGGAGGTCATTGTCCCACTGTACTCATCCCTCATTAGACCCATTATAGAGTATAATGCCCCGTTTGGTATGTACCTCACAAGACATCTGCAACAGCTGGAAAGGCCACAGAAATACCTCACTAAAAGAATCACAGGCCTAAAGCAGATGCCATATGATGACAGTCTAAAAAAAACTCCAGCTATACTCTGTGGCATATCGTCTACTCAGAGGCGATCTCTGCTTAACATACAAGGCCATGTCAAACCCTGAGCTGTTGGACTTTCTCCACTTAAAGAAATCCCAATCCATCAGAGCCACATGCTCCAGGGATCCAAACCTTGTCATCACAATGAACAAAACATGCTGGAGGGATAGGTTCCTGACCCAGAGACTCCCCATATTCTGGAATAGACTGCCCATACATGTCAAGCAGAGTGCCTCATTGGCCCTCTTCAAAAGGAACCTTGATGATTGGATGGGAGATAGGAAATTGACCCTGGGGATCATGTCAGTCGCCCTGCTAGACAGGGGTCCAGAGAAGTAAATATTGTGGGAAGAAATATCCAGGGAATTTTTATGGTTAGGCTTGCATAGGCCCTAGGGCCGATAGCATAGTACCAACTTATGAACCTATTACCTGCAGTGATTTTTCATTCAGAAGTAACTGCAGCAGCTTGCAGAATATTGCACTGGTATCATCTGTTCTGTTTTTGTTGCTGTGGATTCCAAGATGTTCTCCTTGATGTTATCTTGTTTTGTGTACAATATGTGAAAGAAAGAAAATATCTAAAGACCTGTAACCTTTTTCCATAATACCTGACCTCCAAGCAAGTTTAAAGATAGGCTGACTGCAGCTATCTGCCTGTAATGCAGAAGAGAGGAACTGGCCTTGTTCCCGTGGTGACCATCACTGAGAGATGTTAAGCGTTCATCTCTCAAAAGCTGCTCATAATCAGCCTGTCCTGTAATGGAGCACATTATTAGCCAGTCTCATGCTTACCTTAGTTATATTTAATATACTTTACACTGTACTGCAGTATGATGAGCTTGGGAGAAAACAAATGAGTGCTACCAAGCAACAAGAAGGTTTTTAAATTAAAATTAGGATTTATTCATTTATTTTATTTAACATTTGTTTACTGGGCGGCCACGGAGGTGCAGCGGTTAGCGTTGCCGCCTCACAGCAAGAGGCTCTCCGGTTCGATCCTCGGCTGGGGTGCCTTCTGTGCGGAGTCTGTATGTCCTCCCTGTGGTCGCATCTTTGGGATGTGGGAGGAAACTGGAGCACCCGGAGGAAACCCAGTTTTGTGTCCACACAGAAGACACCCCAGCTGAGAATTGAAACGTTGAACCTGTTGCTGTGAGGTGACAATGCTAACCGCTACACCACTGTGTTGCCCCACCCTTTTGTAGGCTCCTGGTATGTTTATTTCATGTAGCTATGTTCTTTGTGAGCTGTGGATCATATGTTAGATGGTGCTGGATTAGGTTTAGCAGATGGAGTAATTGGCCCAGAGCTGGGACTGAGTCCAAAGGTGGAATTTTAAGTAGTGATTTGAAGAGTGCCAGCCTCCACTGAACACACCCAATTTTTTTTTTTTTTGTTTAATATAAGGCCATTCCTGAAATATGAAGTTTTCAGTGCTAATTTTGCAGATAAGATGTATGGATGTAGCTTTACTTCCAGAAAACATCTTTAGTTTTGCATGTTGTGCTCTAGTGTGGTCGCACTAATTCTTAATATCACTGTTGTAGGACACTGGGTTTGCTAGTGAAACGATTGGAAAAAGGTGGCAAAGCAGAGCGTGAAAATTTGTTCCATGAAAATGACTGCATCGTCAAGATAAATGATGGAGACCTTCGCAACAGAAGATTTGAAGAGTAAGACTTATTAAACAGTTTCCTCCCTTTCTATCTTCCATCTTCAGTGTCATTAAGGATACGTGTTGATGCACCATTTATGCCCCAAATTCAAGTATGCTAAAGATGTAGCCTTGCTGTAGACAACCTTGTAGAGAACCACAATGATTTAAAATAACCATTAAAAGTAAATTTGTTTGTTTTTTAATCCTTCAGTTTGTGTAATTATGCTTTAGGACATTGTATTCACTCTTTTCCTTTAATTCTGGAATGTTCCTGTTGTTTTCTGTTTAAATCAGTGAATGCTGTTTATCACATTGAAGTAAGGCTGTATTTGTTTCTACAAACATTCAATTAGTGTCATGTTTGAGCTGACTTAGTTATTAGTTCTAGTTTGCATTTCACTTACGGCCATTACAGGAAGATGCATAGCATCTGTATAACGTACACTTGCATTTTCCATGTTGCACAAAAAATGTACATTTTATAGTTTTAACATAAGTACATATTATAAAATGATAGTAATACAACACAATTAAACTGTCTACTCAAATCAGAAATAATTAGCAAGAATCAGCAAGGTTTGGAATACTTATTAGCTTATTAGCATTTATATACTTTTCAGCATTATGCTTCAGAAATCAGCTCATGTAGCTTATTAGCAACAGTAATTATGTCTGTAATGTCTTGTGGTCTGCCAGTCTTAATTTGTACTTTTTCATTCATACTTTATTTAGAGCTCAGCATATGTTTCGTCAAGCCATGCGTTCACCCTTAATATGGTTCCAAGTGGTTCCTGCATCAAACATGGAGCAATATGAACTTCTGTCCCAAAGTGAGAAAAGCGCTTCTTATTCTAACCGTTTTAACTCAGACACTCAGTATGCAGAAAGCAAAAACTCAGCAAGCATAAACCTTGACCATACACCACAGAGGATATCCAGATCTGTTAACCAGTCAGATCATACAGCCTCCTTCTCTCAGCTACCTCATAATGCCAACTCAGCAGGGAAGCCTCCTATTGGTCAAACATCCTCTCCCCAAAGACCTCTAAATTCTACTCCCACCAGTGGTTATAACATGAAAAAAATAGGAAAGAAGCTTGATATTCAGCTAAAGAAAGGTACGTCTTCATTGTCTTTGCTATTGTTAAATGCTGCAAACAGGTTTGCTTATAAGTTGTGCTAGAAAGGGGTTATATCCAGAAGCACCCTCACCACAGTCCCAGATTTTGCCTCATATTTTGGCCTGTTCCCTGTAAAACTTTTGGTTTTCTGACAAATTGTTGAGGACTTCAGTCAATGAGTAGTAACGTACATTTGAGTTTCAGACTTTATATCATTCAGAAAATGCATATCAATTATTTCAACATGTAATATTCCAGCAACTTTCAAAGTGCATGCAAGCAATGTTTAATTGTTACTCATTACTTTTAGCTTTGTTCCTGGTACTTTTGTTAAGAGGTTGAGAGGTATTGACAGAAGGGAAAACTCAAAAGAGCCTTCCACTTTTAGTGCAGGAAGTGTTTCAAGGGGTTTATGAGGGATATGGTCTTTATTACAGCAGTTGTGTATGTTTTGAAAACCACATCCTTGACATAGGTATATACTTTTAATTGTTTGGTCTCTGCTGATACCCATTTTCGCTTTGCTTTTGCTGAATGTCTTTTCCTAGTACTGAATCGGATGTTCATTGCCTTATGTAGCCTCCATGCATTAGTAATATATACAGTTATTTATTACTTTACTGTATGTTGTATCTACATAATTTCCTAGGAGTGAATCAAGCATTCATGTCATACTTTACTGGATTGCTACCTTTTTTTTCCAGCTACCAATTCTGTATAACATGGAACAAGTGGGGGAAAAGAAGAAAAAAGGCTTAAACTATTGCTGCAAGTTTGTTATACTCAAGTTAGCACTTTGTAAGATAAAGACAATTATTTTAAGAAAAAACAGCTTTTGAATATTAGTAGAGGGAAAAGTACGCTTCCCATAGTAGTTTAAATACCAACTCATGCCTCCCCTGAAAAGATACTGTTAGCCCAGTGGGACTAACATGGTCAACAAAGGATAAATAAAAAGTAAATAAATTAAATCTAAGGTCCAGCCATGGAGATCTAAGGAACACAGTAGCACAGTGTCTTGGCCATCACCAGGACACAGTACTATTCCAAGAGGTCCTGAACACATCAGTTACCCTATGCATCTGGAAGGTGGCCCTCAAGCACTGGGTTTCACCCAGCTAGGTTTTTAGTGCTACCCATGTTAGTAAAACCTTAGCTGTCTGTTATTTTATCAAAAACAGCCCTCAAACCAGTGGATAGGCTGGTCCACACAAAGTGTCTACGTAAAAATAGTCACCCAAGTTCCTTAAATTAATGAATGTTATGTTACTACCATCTACTATATAAGATCATATGAGGTTACTAGTCTAATGGTTCCAGAGCCTTTACAAGCCTAGGCAAGTTCAACCTGTGTTCACAAGGGTGTCTGGTTCAACCAGACAGTAAAATCAGCACCTATTGCCCCTGTCCAAGAGGGACACAGGTGGAACCCCCGGGGTGAATTTCTAGTTACCCATCCAACTGTACAGGTGTATATGCATGTATACCAGAATATTCATTTTCAGTTTACTTCCACTTAATCCATTTTGGGCATATCGGGGAGACAAAAACTGTACAGTGGGTACAAGACAGATAATGTAGTCCTAGGTGGGGTGCCCCCTCATCGCAAGACACACTTGCTCGATTCTCCATGCTAGACACATCTATGGGCAGTCTAGAGGCTTGCCATTTGACTTGATGCATGTACTTGTGATATTGGACGTATCAGGAGCACTTGATTAAAAACTCGCATGGATAAGGGGAGGATATGTAGTCTCTGCACAGAAGGCATCCCAGCCAAGAACTACAGAACCAAACAGTGTGAGGCAGCAGTGCTAATTGCTATATCACTGCACAAAAGTAAATGTGCAAGCAAGAAAAACAAGTTAAATTTAAGCTTATGAAACATAAAAGTAATGAGACAGGAGCAAAATAAAGAGTATATGTGCTAGCAATATATTAGTTGATCTGGTTTCTGCTTGTTACTTCCAACAGACGTAACCTTGAAAAACCTTGAAGTAGTGATTGCTGGCTGTTGCTAATATTTTAATTGACTTGTATTAATTTACTATGCTAATTGCTGGGATTAGTTGCTGTGGCATTTTGTGCCACTCATTTGCCTTGCATATTCTCACTCTTACTGTCTGCCTGGGTTTGTGTATTTTGGTTAAAGAGCTATGAGGGAACTATTGTTCTTTTTGCCTTTAGCAAAGAACTGTGCTAATTATTTGCCTGTCACTGTTGCATTAGGTGAATGTTTAATAACTTACTGTGTAGTCATTTCCATAATCCTACTATTAAAGGTTTAGAATCGCTCAGGCTGATTCCCCTTGGAGCGGGATTGTAGCAAATAGCAGCTGCATCTGGACTGAGGTTGACATATTTCATTGACAGAAGAGCATTAAAAATTAAGATTAAGTATTATCAGTAGATTGAGTTGGAGAGAATGCAGAATGAGTTTGCATTTCTAGTATAACTTAGGCTGTTCTTGTCATGCCCTGGTGACATCCCTTATAAATTACACTTCCTTATTCAAGATGGTGTATTAAAATACTTTGATTACTGGAAATGTTTGTTTTTATTCTGTTATATATTTTTTGTATTGCATGATTGAATAAGTGCTAGTTGATCCAGATCAGTCACCTGTAAAACAAATTTATATATATAATTTTTTTTATACGTATTTCTTTTTGACAAAAGCTGAAGTGCTATATTATTATGTTTGTTGCTCCGTTTGTCACTCTAGTAGTTCTTTAAAAAAAAAATGCCATTGTGAAGTCTGTGTAGGCCACACTTGTTATGATTTATTTTAAGTTATCACAGGACCCAGATGTATGAAAAAGCACAGCTCACACAGCTCTTCAAGTGAAGCACTAGTCCTATTGTATCTAATTATTTCATTAACAAACAAAAGAAAATGATAAAAAAGTTAAACTTAATGACTGTTAAAATAGCGTTTCTCCATTTATAATTGATACATAACGGGTAACTTGGTCTTTCATCTAATGGGATTAGGATACCTTTTAGTACTGATAAGTTTAGTGTCAAGGGGATTCATTTTACTGAAAAAGTGCATACTCAATTCTTGTTTGCTATTTAGTTGGAATAAAATTAATGTGGCACAACCATTTGTGCTGAAGTCCTATTCTTTCTGTGCTTTTTGCATGTGTGTTGTTAGAATAGTGGAGGAATGAAGTAAAATAAATCAAAGACTAATAACATTCTTTGTCTTTTAGATAATGCTGGTTTACATGTCTGTTTAACATGTTTACTTCGCTCAACCTTGTGTTGATTTGAATGTCATTTCAATCAAAGCTTAAAGCTGTTGTCTTCTCACTTCAGTTTAGCACTAATAATGCATCCCTTCTCTTAAATCACAAACCCCAATTTAAAGTAATTTAATTTGACACAGACCTCTCTTCCTTCTTCCTTCACTTTTCTTTTTTATACCATTAGAGAAAAATTTCTTCAGATGTATAAAGTTCTGGATATGCAGAAGCGGAGTGTTAAGTACTGGTTTTAGTTTAATGTTTGTACCTTTAATTGAACCATAGCTAGGCAATTGAACATTTCCCTTGTTGTATATAATCAATAAAGCATATTACAGATCTGCATAAATCACTGTATTCCTTCATAGCCACAGGATCCTGCAGAAGGCACTTAAAGTTTAGTCACATTTTATCTGTAATTTGCAAGAGTACTGTATTGTAAATGCACTGTAAAAAATAAGTTAAGGAAATATCGATGGCTGTTTATGAGGATAACTGAATAGGTAGAGAACCCTTGTAATTACACAAAAAAAGGAAAGAACAAATACAGCACAACAGACTTAAGTTAGGAAGAGCTTGTTCAACATCACAAAAACACAACCAATACTTGCCGGGTAAAGCACTCTCAGTGAGGAATACAAATGTAGAAATATAGCAGAGAGGTGCACCATGAGCCGCAAAAGCCAAGACCAAAAAACTTTCTAGTTGATAAAATCCACGTTTAATACGAGAAGACAAAGGAACAAGCAGATAGACTGCAGTTTGTTAGCGCTTTCGCGTTTGAGCTTCAACAACAACCCGGCGAGGTTGGGAAACAACTGTAGTGATGCGCGTAGCATCAGATGCAAGATTTGTGGAAGAGGTCGTTTCCTGAACGCCTTCTAGTGATGTCATCAAAGGGGGACGTCTCTTCTCAGATTCACGGTGTGTATCCACCAAATTTAAAGGTGCCTGTAAAGTTTTATAAGAAGAATTAACTTTAGATTGGAACTTCTCACGGGGCCAAGAAAAGACTTGGCCTTTATGGAAATCTAGGAAATCTCTCTTGAGTTTCCTTTTTTCTATCTTGCATAGATCTAATGTCAACTGAAGATAACATATGCTTGAGATCGTTAAAAAGTGTTGACAACTCATTGCTTCCTAGGAGGTCAGCCAGTTCATGTTCTATGGCTTTAACCTCATCAACTAACTGATTTATGACAATTCCATACTAAGCGCTAACCAACTGCAGTCTATCTGTTTGTTCCTTTGTCTTCTCGTATTAAACGTGGATTTTATCAACTAGAAAGTTTTTTGGTCTTGGCTTTTGCGACTTGTTCAACATCAGTTAAGCGATTTCACCTAAATAAATAAAGGCTTCATCAGAAGTAACTGCTGCTACTTAGGTAAGTGAGTGAGTGTTGGCCACAGAATTTCATTATTCTCCTAGGTGGATCCTGAATTGCTCTGACTTACTGTGACACAGAGCTTTATCATTCTGCGTTGTGGAGCTAGCAAATAAGTACATATTTTACTTGATTTATTCAGTGCAGCCATCCCCATGGGTACTTGTAACAACAGAGAAGAAGCAAAACAAGAAATTAATCAAGCTAAGCAAGCTTTTTTACAGAGAGAGAGTATAAAGGAAAATGGATAGAAGAAGCAATGGCAAAGTAAGTAAAACCTCATACTAAGAAGGGTATAATAGTTGGTAACAGTAGACAAATGAAAAATTTAAAATAAGAGTTGGAAAGTATATAGGTTCATAGGTGGTACTAGGCTATCGGCCCTAGGGCCTATACAAGCCTAGCCAAACAATTCCCAGGATATTTCTTCCCACAATATTTACTTCCCTGGACCCCTCTCTAGCAGGGCGACTGACGTGATCCCCAGGGTGAATTGTCACCAGGTATACTGTTTTTTCAGATAAACTCATAAGAATAGTTAGATATTTTTGGTATATGATTGTTAAATGTACACATGAATACAATACTAGTCAGCTACAAGTTGCCTATTCAAAAGGTAGAAGTATACAGGATTTCTTAGTGCATGGAAAATTTCAGCTTCCGGGTATGTCTTTGTACTCGGAAATACAACAAAAAGGTACTATACCTTGTGGCAATTGTAAGTGTTGTGTATATGTAATAAATAGATGTTCTTCATCTCACATTGCTGCAGTCCTAACACTTGGGTAGTCCGCTGTCCCTCGGTCGGCCCGAATATCAGAGTATAAGGCTGACGTCGGTCAAGGCGCATTTGACTGACATCAGAACGTCAGGGTACAAATGCGCATGACCGACGTCATATCCTCAGTCTTTTTTGCCGCATGGTCCGATGCAGAAGCAGTGTTACAAGTGCCGTTCGGCGTTCTGAAATTTTGATTCGGAGTTTCAGACCGAAGTCAGAGTTGGTTAAGTACCCGTTGGGGAATATTTTGGTTTTTCTTGCCTCAGTGGTTTACGGATGTCAGAAAAAGTGAATAACTGTATTTCTTGTGGGAAACAGATACCGCATAGGGATTACCATAATTTGTGTATACCTTGTTTGGGACCTGAGCACGACGTTGTTGGGTGTCGCTTTTGTGCTAGGTTCAATAAACGCACTATAAAGCGAAGGTTGGATTGTGCCAGGTTGGTCTTTGGGAAGCGGTGCAATTACAATATGCCGTCGGATGCTCCGACGCCGGCTTCCTCAAAGAAGCACAAGGACAAGGCAGTTAAACCTAGGTTAGAGGAGTCGTCCGAACCGGACGCCGGTTCTTTAGAGGCGTCAGTGGAACCGGTGGTTCCGACGGAGGCCTCTCTGGAGTCCCAGGGAGAAACTTTGTTTTTACAGGATGTGGCCTCCCAGGAGGCAGGTCAGGCTGTAGGGGCTTCTCAGATATCTGTACTCCCCTCCCTTCCTAAGGTTTCTAGGCCCTCTCTTTCTGCTTCCAAGGCTTCTCCTAGGGGCAGGTCTAGTTTAGCTTCTGTGGGTGTCACTCCTAGTTCTTCAGGTTCTGTGCCCAAGAAGCACATGCTTAAAATGCAGAAGATTTAATTACTTTAATTAGAGGCTCTATGGCCCCTCCTGATAAGAGGCCTAGGATGGAACCAGTGTTGGGGGATTATGAGCAGGCTTCGGATGTGTCTGAGTCTTCGGCTGAAGACTTACAGGAGTATTCTCATTATTCTGATTCTGATGTGGATGATTCTACTCCTTCTGCCTCTCCTCATCAGGCTTGTTCTTTCAGAGACCCTTCCCTCCATGTGAGAGCATTCTAAATGGGAAGGTCAGGCCTTCTCTGATTCCAGGAAAAGGCTTAGGGAATTTTTGTTTTACCCCAGCATAGGCCTTTGGCTATACCTCCTGTTCTGAATGTGGTGGAAGATGTGTTTGCAGAGGCTTCTCTTAATCCTGATTCTTTGCCTCCTGCTCCTGTTAAACCAGATAGGTATTACAGGGTGCCTGAAGCTCATAAGTATCTTTATAAGAGTCCTAGGGCAGACCCAGAAACTGTTAGCCAGGGGCCTAAGGGTGTTAAGGCTTCTGTTGTCAAGAATCCGGTTCCTGCAGATAAAGAGGCCAGGGCCTTGGATAGATGGGGAAAGAAAGTTTATACTTCTTCCACTCTAGCCATGAGAGCTTTGAATTGCCAGTTTCACATGTTGAAATATCAAAATTATCTCCTTTCACAGTTGAAATCTAAGGTTGATGCTCTGGCGGAAGGTATTGATTGTAAAGAGTTACAAGATTTGGTGCATGTTTCTGAACAGGTGGGTAAGCATTCTTTGCAATGTGGTTTTGATGCTGTACAGGCCTCATCTAGGGTGGCTGCCACTGGGTCAGTTCTTCGCAGGCATGCCTGGCTGAGGATCAAAATTTATCTGACCATGTTAAAACTAGGATTTTGGATGCCCTTTGCAATCTGATGTCTTGTTTGGTTCTCCTGTTGATGCAGTTTTAAAGAAAATGGAAGACAAGGCTAAGTCTATGCAGACTGTTAAAGATTTTTGCAGGTTCAGCCTCCAAAGTTTAGTAGAAATTGGCCTACTAAGCGGTGGCCGTATCCTTCTTACGATTCCCAGTCTAGGGGTAGATCTAGACGTGGCAGGGGCAGAGGTCAGGGCTCTTTCAGGCCTAGAACAGGGAGTTCTCCTGCACAGTCTTGAGTGAGGGCAGGGGTCAGTCCTTTCGTAAACAGACCCAATGACCTACCTTTTCAGCTGCCAGAACCTTCTCTCCTGGCAGCACCTTTGGGAGGAAGGTTGGCACTTTTCAAAGAAAATTGGAGTTTGATTACCCAAGACAGATGGGTATTGGATATCATACATCACGGTTACAGGTTTTATTTCCATACCTTGCCTCCTTTCAAAGGCATGCCAGACATTCCTCCTCAACAAAGAATAGAGGCTCACAAGCAAATTTCTCTGTTACTCCAAATAGGGGCCATACAGCCGGTTCCTATGCCAGAAAGGGGCCTAGGATTTTATTCTCGCCTGTTCCTTGTACCAAAAAAGGGGAACACGTGGAGACCAATTTTGGATTTATCTATCCTCAACACTTATCTGGACATTCCCAAGTTCAAAATGTTGACGTTACAACAGCTTTTACCTCTGCTGGGCAAGGATCACTGGATGGTAACTTTGGATCTCAAGGAGGCTTACCTTCATGTTCCTATCAGGCCAAGTTGCAGGAAGTATCTGCGTTTTCGGACTGGGACTTCTCACTATCAGTTCTCTGCATTGCCCTTTGGCTTATCTACTGCGCCCAGAGTATTTATGAAAGTTCTGGCTCCAGTGATAGCTTTCTTCAGGCTGAAAGGAATACAAATCTATCCTTATTTGGACGATTGCCTGATTCTGGCTCAAGGAAGGGAAGAGCTTCTTCGTCATTTGGAATATGTGATAGCAGTGCTAAGATGCCTGGGGTATTCTGTGAATGAAATAAAGTCCAGTCTAGTACCCTCTCAAGACATGTGCTTTCTGGGTGTAAGACTGAATACAGCATCCCAGATGGCCTTTCTAACTCCGGACAAACAAAAGAATCTTTCCCTTTACTTCCATCATCTATCTCTTCAGTCCGGGCTGACTGCAAGGACAGTCCTTCAAGCCTTAGGGTTCATGGCATCTTGTATTCTGGTGCTTCCCAATGCCAAACTGCATATGAGGAAGTTGCAATGGTATCTCAAAAATGTATGGACACAGCACTGCCAGGATCTGGACACTGTCATTCAAATAATACCTTGCATTCAAAAGGAATTTTAGTGGTGGGCTCAGGAATGTCACCTAAACAAGGGACTCTCTGTGACCCGGCCAGAGGCGAGTCAAATTTTAACGACAGATGCCTCAGACAATGCTTGGGAGCTCATCTAAGCGGAAAGTGGATACAAGACAAGTGGCCTGTCAGACTACAGCATCTACATATCAACTTGAAGGAGATGTTAGCAGTCCAGTTTGCATTAATAGCTTTCAAGGATTTACTTCTTCCAGGGCAGGTGTTGATTCTAACAGACAACACAACTGTCATGTGGTACATCAACAAGCAAGGGGGAACACATTCTTATCCTCTATGCAGGCAAGCAATGATTTTGTGGGAGACTGCTCTCAGTTTACAACTAAGTCTTCAGGCAAGGTTTCTGCGGAGCACAGAACTCCTTAGCAGATGTGTTAAGCAGACAAATCATGGATCCCCACAGTGGAAACTGGATCTTCATGTATTTCAGAAATTGACAGTGTCCTGGGGAACTCCAGACATTGATCTGTTAAGCTTCTCCGCTAAACCACCAGCTGCCAAAGTTTTGCACAAAGAGGTTTCATCCCACAGCTTGGAAAGTGGATGCTCTTTCTTTCAGTTGGAAAAATCTTCATGTGTATGCCTTTCCACCTCTGCCTCTCCTCCCAAAGGTACTTCTGAAGGTCAGACAGGACAAGCCAAGGATGATTTTGATAGCTCCAGATTGGCCTCAACAGCACTGGTACCCATTACTGAGGAGTCTAGTACGGAAGCCTCCATGGCCTTTGCCTTTGATTCCACATCTGTTGTCCCAGGAGGACAGTCATTTGCTCAATGTCAAACTTCACTCTCTTCACCTAACAGCCTGGCATATTCTGTTTTAAACCATAGAAGGTCTCAACTTCCACAACAAGTTTTGAATGTGATTTTGGAAGCTAGAAGGCCTAGTACAAGGAAAGTGCACGCAGATAAATGGAAGAGATTTTTGTTTTGGAGTGCAGCTAAGGATTTGGATGTTTCTGAGCCTGATTTAAGTGTGGCTCTTCAATATCTTACTGAGTTGTTAGACAAAGGCTTGTCCTTTTCTTCTATTAAGATTCATGCTGCAGCAATTTCAGCTCACTACGACTGTGACCCACCATTGTTTTCTCATCCTTTGTTCAAGCAATTTCTTAGAAGGGCAAAGAATATAAGACCCCCACGAAGGGCTCCTACTCCTGCTTGGGATCTCAATTTTGTGTTGGAGAAACTCACTCTACAACCTTTTGAGCCTGCAGCTACTGCTGAGTTGAAATATTTGTCATGGAAGACTGCTTTTTTGTTGGCTATTACCTCTGCAAGAAGGGTTTCTGAATTGCAGGCCCTTATGGCAGTTGAGCCTTTCTTAATTTTCCATAAGGATAGGGTATCTTTACGTACTAATCCTTCCTTTATGCCTAAAGTGGTTTCTAGTGTGGCTTTAAACCAAACTATTCATTTGCCTACTTTTTATGCAAATCCCCAAAATAAAGGGAAAGGATTTTGCACACTTTAGATGTACACAGGCAGTTGCGATATTATTTGGACAGAACTAAAGGGTTCAGACAATCTCAGCAGTTGTTAGTTTCTTTTGCTTTGTGCTCTCAGGGCAAGCCCGTGTCAAAACAAACTATTTCTAAGTGGATTGGATTTTGCATTGCTTTCTGTTATTCCCATCATGGCAAAGAGATTCCAGCTGGGATTAGGCCTCATTCCACTAGGGCTACTGCCACTTCAACAGCTTTTTTGAGGGGGGTGGCAACTAAGGATATTCTGGAGGCAGCCACTTGGAGTTCAGTGCATACCTTCTCTAGGCATTACCACCTTCCACTGTACTCTAAATCCAGGGCTGGTTTTGCCACTGCTGTGTTGCAGGGCATTTTGGCAGCTCCTGCTTCATTATAGTTTAGCCATCCTCCCTTACCTCTGCTTTGGGATTCTACCCAAGTGTTAGGACTGCAGCAATGTGAGATGAAGAACATAGTACAGTTTTGTACCTACCATAAATGTAGATGTTCGAAGATCCACATTGCTGCAGTCCAATTTACCCTCCCTCCGTCCCCTCTGTTGTTTGAGGTGGTTGTGTGGGTTGGGTTATCCATCTGAGGTATATTGTATATATTGTGTATATTGTACATATTTTTGGTGTTAGGCTGGTTGGTGTTTAGTTGTTGTCTATGGGTTTTGACCTTTCTTTTTAGGGTCTTCTGACATCTGGGGCAAGAAAAGACTGAGGATATGACGTCGGTCATGCGCATTTGTACCCTGACGTTCTGATGTCAGTCAAATGCGCCTTGACCGACGTCAGCCTTATACTCTGATATTCGGGCCGACCGAGGGACAGCGGACTACCCAAGTGTTAGGACTGCAGCAATGTGGATCTTCGAACATCTACATTTATGGTAGGTACAAAACTGTACTTTTTGAATATATTAATGGTAGAAAGTTTCAGGTTAATGGAACTTACAGATGCCATAGTGAAAGGGTAATATATGTTGCCCTTGTAAGAAATTTTACATTGGCAAAACTAAGAGAAGTTTTGCAGTAAAAATAAGGGAGCATATAAGGGATTTTATTAAAGGAAGAGATACTAATCCAGTAGCAGTACATTTTAAAGAGGCACATACTAGTGATCCTAAGGATCTAAAAGCTACAGTTTTAGAACAAGTTATGTGATGATGTTTGTGTTAAGAATGTTTAACTTAGATTTTGGAAAAAGGAAACAATTTTTATTTTAAAGTATGGGACTTTATAGCCTGGGGGAATGAATAAAGAATGTAATTGGAAATGTATGCTACAGAAGTTCCCCCCTTTTTAATTGTTAAATTGTATAATTGATTGACTAGTGAATGTATAAATGGAGTGCAACAAATGCAAAATGGTATACTCTGTAAAGGCATTTTTGCCGTGGCGCTAGAGGAGACAGTGTTGCTTGTATTTGTACAGTGTTTTATTAAAAGAAAAATATTTTTTTATCAGATTCTACTGGCTTTTTCGTGGTATCTCTACATTCTTTCACTTTCTGGTGGTTTATTGCATTTTATACTGCAGTATGACACACTTGGAGAGATGCCCAGTATTGTCACATTATTGAATAGCAAGGCTTTGCATATCACATTAAACTCCTTTTGGTTAAAGACACATAATTCTACTTTTACTTGTGGTAAAGTTATGCTTCTGTGTGTGTTGGTTAAGAATAGTGTGTGCCCATCCGTGCAGACATAAAGTTTATATATTGAAGTTTCCATTATTAAAAAAAAGAAATCAAATGCTGGGTTAGTTTTTGAACCTCTACAAACTTTTTGGCACTGAGTCAGATATTTTTGAAACGTCAGTCTCACTACTTCATTTTACAGTCTCTATTGAAGTGCCAAATTTACTTCAGTGCTCATCAGACTTTCGCTGTCACTCTCCATTTATTTATTTACATTAGTTTACTGGGAAATTCCGACTGGATGCAGGTCCTTTTTCAGCGGATGCCCATGGAGAAAAGCTCCACATCATGTACATGATAGAGATACAAAGTTGCAGCAATAATAAACAACATTACAGGGTGTTGGCTTTAATACAATAACAAGATATTGATTATCAACAGTATATACCAAAAATGTTGCAAGTTAAGATAGTTTCTTGTCATTTATAATATTAGTAACAAAGTTGTCAGACAAGATGTTAAAGTATGTAAAGACAGCTAGCTATTTCTGCCTGTGGTTAGTAGTGGAGTTAGTATAGTTGGGTTAAGAGTCTAGGTGGGATCGGGGAGGTAAGGGGGGTGTTAGTCTGGATTAGAACAAGGACTAAGCCAGTGTAAATTTAAGTGTAATTTGAGTGCAGTCTTGAAAAGGCTGCTGGAAGGTAGAGTAGTTATAGATAGTGGAAGACTGTTCCAAAGTTTAGATATGGTACATGAAAATATGGCTTCTCCTGCTGAGTTTTTGGGTTTGATAACAGTGAGTTGATTTTTGTTCCTTGATCTTAGGGGCCTAGCGGAGTGATAGGGTTGGAGAAGGGTTTGAAGGGAAGGGATGTTACGGGGATGGTTAATAAGTTTGAGCGAGGGTGAGTTGATTAAAGTGGAGTTGTGGGAGTTCTAGCCAGTTTAGTTCTTTAAGGGAGATACAATGATGGCTGTGGTATGAGGTTCCAGTGGCAAATTTAGCAATTTTGTTGTAACAAGCATCCAGCTTTTGTAGGTCTGTCTGTCTAAGGTTGGTAAGTATGGGGCATGCATAGAGAAGGGTGAAGATTAGCTGGGAATTGGCTATGGAGATTCTAGCAGCCTTGGTTAGGAATTGGTGGCTTCGATATAATGCACCAAGTTTCTTGTGAACTATTTTTTATTGTGAGAGATATGTGGGTGTCAAATCTAAGTTTGTTGTCTATTTCCACACCAAGTAATTTTGTGTGTTCTGATGGAGAGATGATGGTATTGTCTTTGGCAAGAATATTGAAGTGGGGGGTGTTTTGGGTGGCTTTGGAAGGTTGGAACAGGAGACGTTTGGTCTTACTTATTTTTCCATGTTTTCTGAAGTTGGCATCACTTTGGTAAAATTATGAGTACCAAGTTACTTTAGCCCTTATTTCATGTCTAAGTCTTCTCTATGTGCAGCCAGTACCTTTTCTTCTACATGAAGTGAAACTGGAGCTGTCTGTTTAACTATTATATCTAGAATCACCTTGAACCTCCTCCTCCTATTGTATCTCAGAAGTACATTGAATTTGATTTTTGGGATATTTTGTACCTTATATTTTTGACATTTCGAAATATCTTTCAATACTGTCTATGTCTTATTACCTCACTCTTTTTTTTAAACATGAAACTTCTTTATTCAATTATCATTTGTGACATAGGCAATAGTCGATGTCATATCAACAATTCAGACCATCGAACCGTTCTGACTGGGATTGTGTTACAGCATGAATCAGGAAATGTGCCCTTTCCCACCACTGTAGTACAGTCTTGAATTGGTATATATAATTAGTAGAGGGAGAGGGGGGTGCAAAGGGAATTGCCCTCCTGCAAAAGCAGTTTTTGTGGTGTATGTGGGTCGTGTCTTTGTTTTGATGGACTGAATTGTTATTGATATGGGTTGGATCATATGGCATTTGACAGTTTGTCTATTAAATTATTTGATAGGTATCCCAATCATACATTTATATAGGTTCATAGGTTGGTACTAGGCTATCGGCCCTAGGGCCTATACAAACCTAGCCATAACAATTCCCTGAATATTTCTTCCCACAATATTTACTTTACTTTACTTCATTTTATATAAACGAAAGCAAAACATAGTTTCAGTTGCAAGCATTATACATCACATATAATCTTCTGTACAGTCACTGTCAATCAAACATTACATAACTCATTCATTTCCTGCTTCCCTTAAACCGCATTCCTCCTCCAAAGCATTATTCTGCATATAGCTTTCACACAATTCCCATTTTTTTCCTATGTATTTTGCTGTTACCGTTTTCTAAAGATCCCACTTCCAGTTCTTTTATCTCTCTTACTTATAGTCACTACGGTTGGTTTAGAGTTTGATTTCCATTTTCTAGTAATTGCTTTTTTGGCAGCCACCAGAATTAAACTTGGCAAGGCCTTACTTATGTGTAGGCAGTCCTGATTCTGTATCACAGCTCAAAAAATAATTTCCTTAGTTACATCAATTTGCTCACCCAGCATTTCTAACAGAGCAGTCTGCAAGGAATTTTTAAAGTCTGCCAACTCATTACACTTCCCAGAAATATGCTCCCAGTTACTGCTTTCTTCCTCATCACACCTCCAACGTTTGTTATTCTTTGCAGTCTGCTTGGGGTATAAAAATGTGTATGCCAACACTTCCAAGCAAAGATCCTAAATGTTCTAGACTTTGTTGATTACAGTACGTAGGAGCCATACATATATCCTCCGTTGTTTCTTTGTGAATTGCTTATCCAATCTCTCTTCCCAATCCTTTCTAACCTCCCCTGTTTGAGTCCTATAGTTATGATGCAATTTTATATGCCCTAATAATTATCCCTTTTTAACAGTAGCTTCTGTTCTAGATTATACTAAAAACTCTGCCAGTGCTGGTCTTTCACTTAGGCTCCCTCTGTTTTTTTCTCTTTGCCTATACTCTGATATCAATCCTTAATAGGACAGGCAGTCTCTAGCCTTCGGTCCAAATGTTTTATTGGTCTCTTCCTGTTCTTTTCCCTTTTCCATTCCAATATATGCTCCCAATACCTTGGTTCCTTTGCCAGCTTTCTCTAGTCCCCTCTTGACCATTCTATGTACCCCTAATTGCAGTCATCCCTATTGACATAATCTCCTTTCTCCATTTCCGTGCTGGCTTAGTTCTTAGAATACTTTCTGCTACTTTATGAATATAATATTCTGTATGGTTATTGTTATTCTCCTTAAGCATTTGCATCCAAAATCCCAGTCTCTCCATGTTACTTGAGCTTCCCCCCCGTTTCATCATCCCTTTCCACTTTGAATGATAGGTTTCTGCTTGTGCTATGTATATGAGCCTTAACTGTGTAGCTCTGAAATACCCCTTCAAATCATCAATTAATTTGAGGTACTCTCAAACTACTTTAATAACTTATCCCACTTGGCTCTTCCCCTCCCAGATAAAATCTTTCAACTCTGTATTAATTGTTATCCACAGCTTTTCCTGTGGTTGATAAAAATATGCCTGACCTGTATATAAAACTAAAGAGACAAAAACATTTTCACTGCTTGTGTCTTGCTGTCCATATCCACAAAACAGAGCTTCCAGTTTTTCAGTCTTTGCATTATCTTTTGTTTAGTCTCTTCCCACATATCCTTAACTGCCATAACAGAATTCATTTTAACCTGTTCTGCTAAGTACTTCATTTTATCATGTCCCCATAAGTATGAGTACGACTGAAGCAGTTTGTATATGGGTATATAGTTTATAGCTATTGCCTTTGTTTTATCTTCATTCATTTTGTATCCCAGAAAGAATTGTAACTGTCTCAGAATGTTCCACAACACTGAAATGTTCTTTTCTAGTTATATCAGGTACAAAATAATATAATCTGTAGATAAAGCCAACTTTTCTTGATTACCATACTAGTTATATCCTTGAATTTTTCAGTCCTTTATTTTCTTTTCCAGTGGTTTTAAATATAATGCAAATAGCAAAGGGGGAACAGGACAGCCATGTCTGGTTCCTCTGCTCAGACAGAGCCTTTCAAAGAGGACCCCCCCCCCCACACACACACACACACACTTTAATTTTGCCTCTGATCCCTCATATGTCCTCCTAATTAATCTTATTATTGTGTCAGGGAATATAAATGCTTCCATTGCCCTTCTCATAAAATCCCAGCTGACTTTGTCATCAAGACCACCAACAACAGTGGTATTTTCTTATATTTGGCTTACCTCTGAATCAGCATCATTGTTCTGTTAATGTTGTCAGATGTTTGCCTGTCTTCCACAAAACCATGTTGATCCATAACAAAACCACATTGATCCATATCTATTAATTTTGCCATCACCTTTGCTATTCTTTTAGCCTTTATAGACATAAACTCTTTATAACCATAGTTTAGAATTGAAATGGGCCTGTATGAAGCCGGATTTGATGGATCTGTACCATCTTTAGGTATTACAGCCACCACAACTTTCTTCCAGGATGCTGGTGTTTCTCCTAATTTTAAAATGCTGTTAAACAAAACCTTCCAGATCTTTATCATTTTCATACCTTCTAGCTTCTAAACTTACAGAGGAATGCCATCTATTCCTGAAGACTTTCCTGTAGAGTGGTTATATATCACTATATCTCATCTCCTCCTATTCTGTTAGTAATTGAACCTCATGCTTCTAACCGTGGCATATTTAATTCTTCCCTAAACATTTCCACATTTCTCTGCTTTTATACAGAGGTTCATAAAATTTCTGAAATATTTTTAATACCTCTACAGCAGGGCTGTCCAACTTTTTTGGCTCAGAGGCTACTTAACCATACTTGGCCATGGTAATGTGGTAACCCAAACTTTGCCAGCATGTATCTATCCATTCAAACAGTTTACTGCAGGACACACAGAGGCCCAGATAAAATGCTTTGGCAGGCCAGATTGTGGCCCTAGGGTCACCTGTTAGACACCCCTGCTGTACAGGATCTCTAGTTACTTTCCTTGTTATAGGCACTCTAAGCTTGGCTACAACCCTTTCTACTTTCTGTTGCTTGAGCTGTTGTGCTAAAAGCTGTTGTGCTCTAGAGTTATTATCAGGAAACAGTTGTTTAACAGCAATCTTTCTAACTTGTCCATGATTTTCTATTTTGCACTGTGCAGTTGTACTTCTTGTTCTGTAAGATTCCCCCTATTCTGCAATACTTTAACTTTTGTCAGTCCCTCTAAATAATTATTATTACTTAACCATATCTCTTTCTGTTTTATTTCTATCCTATTTTTAAATTCCACTTTCATTTTATTCTGCTCCTTAGCTATATTTTCCGAAAAAATTTCTATCATCCCTAATAACTCCTGAATAATTTCCACTACACTTCCTTAATTTCCTGTCTGTTTAACAGATAGGTGAGGAAGTGCCAGAGTCTTATTTTTATTTCATTACCCTGCATTTTTATTTTAGTTATTGGTGCCTGATCTGAAATAGTTATTGGGTGCGTATCAAATTTTTCAATTAAATGCATGTGTTCCTGTGAAATGTAATTTCTGTCTAGCCTAGCCCAGTTTTTGTACCTTGGGGAATACGTAAATTCTCTCCTAGCTCCTTCTACTGAATTCACATCTTCCATACCAAATATTTTCATAAACTTCTCCAAAAATATAACCTCTTTTGTTATATTTTCCCTTCTAGGCCCCCAGATACATCCTCACTGTTGAAAATCAAATTACAGTCCCCAGCTATAAATAATATTTGCTGCTGAAAATTGATTATTTCTCCCAGAATTTTCTTAACCTCCACTTAGCAGTTTTAAGTGGAATATAAATACATAGCAGTGTAATCCTCCTGTCTTGCCAGTAGCCCCTTACTTATACAAACCTACCATTATTATCTTTTTTATCCACTTCTCTCACTATTGGAGCTCCTCTAGAAATTAATATAAATATTCTCCTTTTCCTTCGTCCCAGATATTCCACTGAATAACCGTCCTGAAATCCATTCTTTATCAAATTCATATGATCAGTTCTTTCTAAATGTGCCTCCTGTAGCAAAGCTATTTGCAATCTGCATTTCTTAATATGGTTCACTACTATTTCTTTTTTGTATATATCCTGTGAGACCATTGTCATTGAACGATAATATACAAATTGTTGACATTATGATAAGAAGTTACTCTTCCCACCTGTTATGTCTAACAGCTCTTTTTCCAAATGTTTAGTTTCAGCTTTTGTGTTACATGCATAAACTAATGTTTGGCAGGTTCTTTTATACATGTTTCTTGTCATATCCATTTAAACCTATGTCCATCTTACAGGACTTTTTGTTTTAATGAAAACCCTCAAAAACAAAACACACCATAACTTATTAACTTAATACAAGCACATACACCTATGTACATCTTCAAATAATGAAGTTTAACACTCCTAATAGGAACAACTGTCCTAGACTAACAGCTACACTCACAGGTGTTAATTGACTTATAACGAAGGTTATCCATGTGAAGAAGTATGATACAGCCTGTGCTTGTACTTACACTAAGGTACTGTCTGTTTTTTGTCTTATCTTTATTTCTGTCCCAGATGTAGAAAATAACTTGAGTGCTTTCAGAATGCATGATCTTTTAGCTAGTGAAAGAAAAAATATTGTGTTTTTATTGCCCTTATCAGTGCATCTCCATAGAAACATGAGAACTAGATACACAGTGGTCTTCAGCTGCATGCTTCTTGTGTTGCACTTTGAACATTTATTTGCTTAAGGAAAACATTTTATTATATTAAGTGTTCTTTTATTTACTTGCTTCCACTTAAAAATGTTAGATCCAACCAAGGGCTTTAATCCAGTCATTCCCCTTTGTAAAAGTAAGAAAAATGTATCAGTTTTATTTGTATCATGCTCTTTTGGCCAGTCTTTCTTCTCTTGTCACATTGCACTGCCTACATTTTTAAAAACTGAACAAGAAGAAAGAAGGAAAAAAAGAGCACCTGTTTAGATTAGTATCCCTACTACACACACAAATAACTGAGAAAACTTTACTGTATAACATGCAGTATATGTCATGTTTTATAAAACTACTGTTAACAAAACTTGTTTTAGTTACCTCTTTCCTTCCTCTTCCTCTCTACTTAATGCTGTTCAAACACTAATGTCATAAAATAGGACATATGCTTTGAAGTCCTCTACAAGTTTAGCAAAGTCAAAAAAGTCAATTTTTTCCATTTTTGCTTGTTCTGCCTTATTTCACAAATGTGACTGATGCTTTGTAATCCCACATTTATTCATTAATTTCTGAGTTGCTGGCTTTCTTCTTGTTGATCTCCATCTCCCTAGTCATTTCCAAACATACTGTTGGTCCTTCTAGTCAACTACTCTGTTTTTTATGTGTCTCAAGCATTTTCCTTTGGAACACTGGAGAAAATTTCACAGGCACATTGTCTCTCCAAGAACTTTATTGTTAGAAGAATAAGAAGCAGAATCTCCTTCTTGTTTGATAGCACTCTTTCTGTTGGACAGACTTTTCTATTTCCTCCTTAGCATGTTCTGCATCAAAATATGATTTTGACCCTCCAGAGAAAAATGTTCTGAAGATAGCTGGATATACAGCATCTTGAATCTTACACCTGCTTCTCGACATTCCCTGATTCCTAGAATAAATTTACTCCCCTTCTGCCTGGTGAACAGTGAGTAATCATTTTCCACAAACACTCTACTGTCTCCAACTTTTAGTACTTTGATCTTCTGGCACAGTTTTGTCAGAATCAACTCTTTTTGCTGGCAGGATTCCATCTTTACTATTAGAGGCCTTGGCTGCTTTCTCATGGCCAGATTTGTAGCTTACACACAATCTGCCCATTCAGTTAACAACAACTGCTGTGGAAAATCAGTCCAGATGCTTATTTGTGCTTTCATAAAGTTAATACAGTCTGCTCCTTCCAGTTTCTTTGGTAGAGCAGAAAATCTCCCTATGTGATCTGTCCTCTAATTCTACTTTTTTTGAAACATCTCTTCTTGAGCACTGTCATACTCAGCTAACCTTTCCTTCATTTCGACCTCTGATTTTGCAGTTTTATCAGCTTATTTGAATATCTGTTTAAAGTTTCTTCCATTTTTTCAGCTTTTTGTTATTTGAGTTGCAATAATCCTTCTGTGTTCCATTTATTTTAGTCAGCTCTGAGCACATTTGATTTATTCTTTTCCTCTAGATTACTGAAAGTTGTGTCTTGCACCAAAGCTTTTTGTTGAACAGCTGCAGAATTCTTCTTAGCCGATGTTTTCTCCTCACCTTTTGTGGTTGATATTTCTTTCAGGTTCTCTAAATTACTTCTTTGCTGGAGTCCAGGCAGTGTACTTACTAGGCAGTTATTAAAGTTTATCCAGGAAGACAAATTCACTGGCTCTGTTTTCTGAGTTTCTGTTTTCACACTGGGAGAACTGAAATTACACTGTCAGTCAGTGTGCAGCCATCTTGAAAGTCCTGCCTCACTTTGGTTTGATTGGATTTGGTCAAGTATAGTTCTGATATGCCTATTAAGAATTAATTCTGCAGCTGACTTACATTTTATAACTGGTCTGTATCATATGAGCGAATCACACAAATTACGAATGCTCATAATATCGAATGTACCGGACCTCGAACTTCCTATTGTGGGGGGCCCCCTACACCCCCCGCTAAATATTTATTCCAACTCTGAGATCACACTACAGTGAGGAAAGGGCAAATATCCCATTCTTCCCTGTACCGTGATCTCAGAAAAAAAAACACTTTGAGGACCGGTGCGTTCGATATTATGAGTGTTCACAATTTGTGTGATTTGCTGATATGATATAGATCCGATATAACTGAGTGATTCTCTGCTATAACAGAAATTACAAAATTTTACCTTACACATCCAGAAGTATATTATTCAACTCTTTTCTTTCCGCACTTAAATATCCCAGCAAACCTTTCTGAGAATCTAGTTGTAACAGATTGCCCTGGGATGCTGGTAGAGTGGATTGTTCTTATTTGTTGAAGAAACAACAAAATGCATTTGAAGTGAGTTTGAGTATCATTATCCAAAACAATATGATCTGCTAAACTGTAAGCAGCAAAGAGTCTGCTCATTGTAGCCTGTGGCATAATCTTTTTTTAATACTTTTATTAAATTATCACAAGACATAGGCATACATACATTAAACTAATGGAAAGGGAAACACACCATATTATTTTTTTTTCATTTACATGCATTGCATAGTGCATATGTATTTTGTTTCTTTACAACTCTCATGTAGTTGCCTGTGGCATAATCTTAGTGTTAAGAAGAACTTCTAGCCTTTTCAAGTAGGTATCAGACACTGTGTGAACATAGTACATATGAATGGATCTGCTGAATCAGTAAGCAAACTTTTTTTAACATCCTCGTGGAATTTGCAGTTGTGTTTGCCTGAGTGTCTTCAATAATGGTATTAATATCGTCTGTCATCCCTTCACTTCCTTTGTTAGTACTTTATGACAGTGGCATTCCAGAGACACCATCAGTATTTCTGTGCCCCTTAAACGTCTTGTGTTCAGTCTGATAAACATAAGACAATAAGATAATTCATCCCTGGGTATTTGGTCCTTATATGGTGGGCAGACCTTTATGCTTACCAACCAGTGTTCACAGTGGTTTGTATACTGAAGTTTTCAGTATGACAAAAATGAAATTAAGTGCTGATTTGGTTTTTGAACTGCCTTCAAATGTCTCAACTTTGGCACTGAGTCAGATATTTTTGAAACTTCAGTCTCATCACTTGGTGTTATATTCTCTCGTGAAGTGACAAATGTACTACATGTGTAACCAGCTTAAATTTTCTACCCTAAAGGTATCAGTGGCATTTCTTTGCTCTGAGGTTCATTGGTACATTCTAGGCTACTGGATCATGGGTTATTAGTCCTTTTATTTTGCTTACAAGTAATACAGAAATGGGCCAAACAAGGATATGTTGGGATACTTATAGGTTTATTGCATCATAGGTAAGTACTAGGCTAGCTGCCATTGCATGCCACTTTAAGCCTAGCCAGTTTCCCTTTTGTTGCTTGAATTCAACCTGTCACCTTTGATTTTTGTTTGGCCTTACCCATGTCATGGTCGATAATTACATATTAACCCTATTGCAGGTAACTGGGATCATACCATAGATAATTTCAGGGGATCCATGCATGGGACAAAGCATTTAGGTGCTGTCTCTGTCCATTAATAGTACAGGGAGCAGTCCTGGGGTACATTTTCTGTTTCCCATCCATAGATCTAAGTTGTGCTTGAATATGGACAGGGCAGAGCTTTTTTTCATGGATGAGGAGTCTATTCCAGAGCAGTGGTATCATCTGCAAGATATATCTGTCTTCCCAAACCAAACATTTACTTGTTTCCCTTATCCACGAGGAACAGGAGTGATGAACTACGGGTGAATTTATATTAGCCATCCATTCGTCAAAATTACTTTTGAATCGAATACAATAAGAGAAGAACTTCATTTTATGTGATGTGGAAAATTCTTGTATTCAAATCTCTAGTATTAATCTTCTGTATATTAGAATTGTCTAAGGCGTATGGGTAATTAGGATCCCTAGCCCCAATGTGTATAATACAGGATTTACAAACATTGAACTTCATAACATTTTCTGTAACCCAGTTAAATAAGTTATTCAAATTTGACTGTATTGAGGTGCCAGCATTTACATTATTAGCATATTTACACATCAATAATTTATTAGCACTTGGAAAGATGGTTTTAATTATACCAAATAACACTGAGCCCTGTGGAACAAAAGCCATAATCTCACTGTGTTCTGATAGACTTTTGAGTAATTTTTACACTGCAAATTCTATCAGTCATCCAGTTAGAAATCCATCTAGTCACATGCCCGTTTATGTTGCATCCATTAATTAAAGAAATAGTCCTTTGATGAGGTATAGTGTCCAAAGTATTTAATATACCCAGATAGTAATATCTACAGCAGCCCCTTCATCCAATACTTTTCATAAATGACCATAAAAGGAGAGTAAATGTGTACCACAGGACCTACCAGTTACAAAACCATGTTATTTTGAATCAAACCCATCCCCAGGGAATTAATAGCATACTTACAAAGAACTTATCCGTAACATTTTCCCACAAAACTAGTATGAGTAATTGGTCTAAAATTTTCAACAGAACAATGATTACTTCTGTGACACCTCAGCACTGGCCCAGTAATCAAGGAACTTCAGTCCTCACCACTGGTAACAGTGGGGAACGTACACACTGGGAGGATAAGTACACACACAGTAAAATGTAATTTCCCTTAAGAGCACACAGAGACCACAGTCAGTCTGGGGCTGCCTTCTACCTCTTTCTACAGCTCCCTAATAAGACTCCCCACTGGCACAGCTTTAGGGTTGAGATCTCAGCTGAGTGGCCAAGCCAAGACCTCTAGCACCCTCTCTGTCCAACCAGTGCTTTGTGTCCCTACCCACGTAGCTGAAACACACACTTTGAGGTTTAATTTATACACACACACACACACACACACACACACACACACACACACACACACACACACACACACACACACACACCTGGGAAAGGCTGGTACAGGTTTACTAGCTATGCCCCCTTCTGCCCAGACTATAAGTTAGTACCAGCCACTCCTTATCAGCTACTTTAAGGCCCTTAACAAAGGGTGTCCAATCTTACTGTGTAATGTTACTATTAATCCAAATGGTAGTTTGACTGAGAGCAAGGCAATTAGGAATGACTTGCACAGTGTCACCAGATAGATATGCAAGTACTCTAAGAGCTTAAATATCTCTAGACAGATCAGCCACAGCTGAAAGGTTTAAATACATTTAATAATAAAAGAACAAGAGAATAACTAAATATGTATTCACAGTGACTTCAGAGTTCAACATCACAACAAATATTTAAAACAACATTGCAGGACAGTCTCCAATAAATACAGAAAACATCTAAGCTATAGTTCACTATATTCCTGATTGTATCTAAAAGAAATTACTGTACCCTAATTAACTTACTTCCAGAGCCAGGCAAATGTGCTGAGTGGATGTTCTTGTCACGTCAAAGACAAAATGCAGAAATGTTCTGTCTCTCTCTCTCAGAGAGTTCTTAATTTAATATCTCAAATATTGCTGCTGGGATACTTGCAGGGATACTTGCAGGGTGACATCACTTTTCTCATCTGACTATCCCAGGTGAAACCCCCCAATTGCTAAAAATTGCCAGCATTTGGCATCTCCCTGTGAAAAAGGCATAGCCCTCAGGTCTTTGGCAAATAGTGGAAGTCGTAAAACAATTTACATTCATCCACATGTAAAGACAATACAAAAAACTTCTAGTTCTAGACACTGTGTATGTTACTGCACTGAAACTGAGTGATAACATCTTTTGTTTATGGCCCAGCTATAAAGTAGTTTAACCTCAACTATTCTTCTGAAGTTTTGCAAGTTGCAATGGTGTATAAAAAAATCTCTCTTCAACACACATCTATACAATATGACATACAGTTCTAATACATTTGTAACACAGGCATATGAATCATGTTGCTATTCACAAATGACACACAACCACTTACAAAATTCCAGATAGCTGGGCTGGCAGTATCTCCTTTTGTCACACTTCTATATAAATCATATTAATATTCACAAATGACATATAATTATTTACAAAATTCCAGATGGCTGGGCTGGCAGTAGTTCCTTTTATTACACCTTCCCATAGGAGATAGTATAATATAAGCCATTTTCCATATTGCCACAATCTAACCTGTTTCAGGTTTTCTTTGAAATAAAAAAACATGAACAAACAAGAAATACCCTTAATAATAGCTGATATGAAAATACCTTTGATTCTAATAGGACCTGCAGCTGAGCTACATTTGACCATTCCAGACAAAATCGTATGACCTTTCAGCGTTTTTACACAAATGGATTAGAACCCTAATTATCACTTTTGCTTTCTCAGTTAAAAGACGGATTGTATTTTTTTTATCCACCATATGCTCCCTAGTCATAGACCTACTAAAGTCAAATTAAATTTTTTTTTTAACTTGGATTCTTGCAGTCCCTGTGCTAATTACTATATGTTACTGAGATACTTACTGTCTTTCTTTACAGTGCCTAATAAACAAAAGGTAAAGAAGTGAACTTGAAACCGTACCTGTTATGTATTGTATGTTTGTGGTCCCATTTTTTGTTTGGTCCTCACAAAGCCATTTTTATTGATAAGCAGATACTAAATTACTTTTTAGGAATGCATTTCTACCATTAAGCATGGCTATCAATCATTCCAGTTTTGATATTGTGAATTTTTCTGTCTGAACAGCATGGATGACAGTTAATTTGTAATCTGTAATCACTGCACACCTTTTGAATTGTCCCTCTGTACTGACAATAAAATATGTATAGCCCACTCACTGTGATTTACAGAACTATTTCCTTTATCTTGTTATGGTCTTCATCAGCCCCCCCCTCCCCCAATCTGGAAGTATCAAATTGGTGGCTTTGTCACCACACAGCATTTCTAGTTCTTTATGAAAATATCTGTATGCATTTCCATAATTTGATCTTTTGGCTTTAACTTGCTCATTACAGTTTGACTCACAGACCTTGTAATCATCACTTTAATAACTGACAACAATTGTTTCTTTTGTTTTCCTAGTGTTCTGTAAATATAATTTGACACAGTACTGATAACGTGTCCCCAGTATACACATTAAGTGGTATGGTTTGTAGTGATTTCTTTGGAAACACTCGGTGAAACATCTTCACAAATATAATCATTGTTGCCTCTATAGAGCAGTCTTAGTTCCGTCATTTACTAGAAAAGCTGGTTTAAGCTGAAAAACTAGACATTTCCATTTCCTTCTTAATGTTGTATTTTCCATTATTTTCTGTGATTTTTTTTTATTTACTAGGGATTTCAGTTTGCTATGACATGCTGATTTTATAACAAATCATGTGAAGTTGTTCTATCTCGCCGTTCATTCTTACTGATAGGTTTGGAGCCGATCCCTCTGCTCTGAGTCAGCCTATTGCAAAGCTTGAGGTTTTCAAATAGCTCAATACCAAGTCCCTACCCCATGATGCACTTAGAGTTACCTCAGATCGAGTTTGCCACTGCAACAGGTCAGAGGTTCTCTTTAGCTCGGGCCAGTAAAACTTATATTTCAAATATTTTTGAATATTTCTTACTTATACTGATATCTAGATAGTTTTAGGTAGTTTTATAAAGCTCTTATAGCCTTTTGTGTATTTAGCTGTATTGTATTTCCCTTTCCCTGGTGTGCTTTAAAATTCTAGTTGGCCTCTTGTGTTTAGGCCTAGTTTAAAGAGTTTCTTATTACTTAGAGTGTACTTAGTCAGTGACCTTTTGTCACAACTTGTAGAAAACTTTAGATAAGGCTTATTTCTTTAGAGTGTATTTAAAATATTTAGATAAGGCTTAGTGTGTGTGTTTTATAGCAGCTATTTTTTTCTTTGAGTATAGTCTGCTTAGCATTTAAAATTGTCTGCTTTAGACAGTTTCTTCTGTCACTTTAATATTTAGATTACGCCGTGGTCGAGTGGCCTCCGAAAGACATGCGTGAATGGGCATCAGGCTGGCAACTCGGCACCATAAAAATCGACTGCCAATCATTAGCAGACCGGAGTTCCGCTGTGGCAACCCCTAACCGGGAAAAGCCGAAAAGTCAAACAATTTTGTGTGTGTGTGTGTGTGTGTGTGTGTGTGTGTGTGTGTGTGTGTGTGTGTGTGTGTCTGTGCGCGTGTGTATGTGTCTGTGCGCGTGTGCGTCTGAGTGACTTAGCCTGAATTTTCTAAAGGGCTTTTGATTAATTACTGTTAAACAATTTTTGTAGCTGACAGTAATTCTCTGTTTGATATAGCAATGGTTGACCAAGATAAACATTCCAAGTCAGGCTTTAAAAAGTGCCCCAAATGTGGCCAAAAAATGTCTAACTGACAGCCATGTCAATTGTGTGTACTGTTTAGGAGCTTTGCATTTACAGGATAGCTGCTCTATATGCCATTCTTTCTCCTCCTACAAGAGAGAAAGAGGAAATTAATAGACAGAGGCTTGTTGAAACCCTTCTTCCAAGAAGCTTTGAGCGACCAAGATGGATCCAGTAAGTCCTCAAAGTCTTCTAAGACTTCTGAGACAAAAAAAATCAAAGAAATCTTCGACTTCAGCTGCACAGGCATTGGAGCCAACAGTCTTATCTTTTCAGAGCCGGTCCCCAGTCCTAGAACCAGTATCCGAAATTCCTAAGAGTCCTTTATTACAATTGGTACCACTTTCGGTCCATTCATCTCGGTCCTCTATTAGTCTTTCTGATCTGGATGTGGATCATGTGGTGCAGAAGCTGTTACAGGCACCAGCATTTGCAAATATTTTATTGGCTCCAACCCAACTGGCTTCGGAGCTGAAGGCTCTTATACCAGCTACAACTTTTCCTCCTCCGAGCCAAGCTGGTCCTTCGGAGCTGGAGGAGTCGGACTTGTTGATTGTGGAACCATCGGAGCCGATGCCTGCTCCAGTGTCTTCGGCTCCATTCACTCTGACATCCTCAGTGCCGATTGAGGATTCTAGGAGCTGACACTCTCTGGTCGGGTCCAGGGAGGATAGTCAGACTGACTTGGTTCCGACCATGCCTCTCAGGGCTTCGGCTTGGATGAGCTCGGCTCCTACCTCTGGTTCAGAGCCCACTGTCTGGTGCCAGGGGTATCGACGGGGTGCCTTCAATGCCATGAGAAGAGTTATGTATCCTAAGACATCCTCGACCTCAGGTCCAGCTTCTTCCACACATAAAGCACCTGTGTCTGCTTCTGCTTCACAGATCCTGGCTAAGCGTAGAGACTCAGCACCTCACCATTGGGTGGCTCTTGCTCTTCCAAGACCTCACCAGAAGCTCCCATTGATGAGATTCCCAGGAAGAGAGCTTGTAAGAGGAAACTTCTAGACTCCACTCAGGAGTCCCTAACATCTGATATTGACTTGGATGAATCAGAAGAGTCCCCACGGTCTCCCCTCTGTGGATATCTCATTTGCAGAGATACATGAAATCCTTAGGCAGAAGGGTGACTGGCAGTTCACAAACCCTACTGAGAATGAGTCAATTCTTCTGAAGGCTTTTGGGTCTCAGCCCTCCACCTCTTGGGTGTCTCCGTCCTTCGATGTGCTTATGCAACTGGTCTCACGAAGGGCGTGGGAGTCTCCGGACACTATGGAGCCTGTCCCTAGGAGGCCCAATAAGTTCATATCTGCCCCCCAGGATAAATCCTTCTTGACAAAAGGTGTGCCAGTTGATGCCATGGTGGTGGCGGCAGCCACCAAAAAGGAAATGTCAGAAACTTCTTCTATCCATTCTCCTAACAGAGACTCCAGAATCATGGATAGATATTGGAAACGCATGTTTTGTTCAGTGACCTTTGCACTCCATTCGCTAAACTACTTAACCCATTTCATTAGACTACAAAGAGATGATCTTAAGGAGCTGGGAGATGCTCTTCAGGGTATAGTAGCTGCAGGAGCTACAGACAAAGTTGCCTCCCAGCTTGCTACCCTCAATTCGATTGTTAACCCATCTATGCACCTCATTTCTTATGCAGCCGATGGAATGAGCAAGGCAGTGGGTACAAGAGTTGCTCTTAGGAGACGCTCCTGGATGTGCTTATGTTCCTTCATGGAGCCCTTCAAGTCATCCTTTGTGAATACCCCTTTTGATGGCTCGTCTCTTTTCGGGCCCAAAGTTAAGGAAACTTTGATCAGGTGTGAGCAGAAAAGAAAGACTCTCTCTGCCGTCAGTGTCCCTTTTTTCACTCTTACCAGACCCTATCCCAAGGGTCAAAGGGGAGGGAAAATGTGGTTCCAAAAAGCCCAAGGAGCCTTTCAGGATGCACATGGTGAACCTCCCCTCCAGGGGGCAGAGGAGGGGGTAATAATGGAAGACGCCACCCTCACGGCAGTGGGGGACCACAAAACCAGGGTGACAGAGATCACTTCTTTTGGAAAGCCCTCCCAGCGCTCCTGAAAGGAGGCCCGACTGTCTTGCTCTGGAGGCAGTCGGGGGTCACTTATCTTTGTGCCCAGATGCCTGGCTCAAAATAACAAATGACAGCTGGGTGCAAAGTATCATTTCCAGAGGATAGTTCATTGCTTTTGCCACCCCCCCCCCCACCTACAAGGAAAATCCCAGACGTTCCACCCAGTTACAGGGAACAAGCAACAGTAGAGGGCCAAACGTTGCTAAGAAAAAGAGTAATCCAAACAGTCCCAGCAGACCAGACAGGACACGGAACTTACTCAAGATTCTTTTAATTCCAAAAAAGATAGGGGGATTAGAGACCTATATTGGACCTCAGCAGGCTAAACAAATCTGTAAAGAAGGAGGAGTTTCAGTTGGTCATGCTTCAGTCGATACTTCCCTTCTTAGGGAAAGACAATTGGATATGCTCGATAGATCTCCAGGATGTGTACTACCAATTAAAAATGGCCAGGTCATCCAGGGATCATCTGCACTTCCGGCTGGGAGCCAATCATTACCAGTTTTGAGCCCTGCTCTTTGGTCTCACTACAGCCCCCAGAGTATTCACCAAGTGCATGGCAGTGGTCACGGCTCACCTGAAATGTTTAGGATTCCAGGTGTTTCTCTACCTAGACAATTGGCTCCTCACCGCCACCACCAGGCACCAACTTATTCAAGCCAGGGAATCCACTCTGTCACTCTACAGCCAACTGGGCATTACAGTAAACTCAGAAAAATTTGCCTTGTCACCATTGTAGCATATCGTCTTTATCGGAGCAGAACTGGACACCACCACCACCACCACGCTTAGACTTCCAGTAGAAAGCATCTTATTATTCCATCAGCAGGTCCGCATTCTGATGTCCAAAAACAGGGCTCCAGCATCAGAAGTTCTAAAATTGTTAGGTATGATAGCAGCAGCAAATCTGGCCATACTGCTGGGTCATATGCACATGTGAATACTGCAGTGGCTGTTGTTCACTCAATGGTCTTACCAAGAGCTTCCCATGTGTCACCTGATAATGATCACAAACTCCTGCAAAAAGGATCTTCAGTGGTGGTTGAC
Organism: Protopterus annectens; assembly: GCF_019279795.1. Classification (NCBI taxonomy): domain Eukaryota; kingdom Metazoa; phylum Chordata; order Ceratodontiformes; family Protopteridae; genus Protopterus; species Protopterus annectens. Next base: position 197,493,465 of record NC_056732.1, on the reverse strand, counting down.
CTCACTTCATGTCACAATAAGACTTCCCTTTGTTTTACCCCCACCAATGGCCACAGTGACCACGGACGCTTCCCTGATAGGGTGGGGGGTGGGGCATTTTCAGGGAAGAACAGCCCAAGGTAAATGGACCGATCAAGAGACACATCTGCATATCAATGTCTTAGAGATGAGAGCAGTACTTTTGGTGTTGCAGTACTTCCAGGACTCTCTTCCTCTGGGTACAGTTGTGATTCAGACAGACAACATGTCAGTGGTCTGGTACTTTAACAAACAAGGAGAAACCAGGTCATACCCTCTTTGTCGTGAGGCCCTAAGAGTATGCCAGTGGGTGATTTCCACCCAGTGCTTTCTGTTAGCAATGCACATTCCAGGGAAATCCAACGTGATAGACAAGCTGAGCAGAGCAATTTTGTTGCGCCATGAGAGGTCTCTCAAAAAAGAAATAGCGGACAGGATATTCTGCAGGTGGGGCCAGCCTTGCTGCAACCTTTTTGCCAGTCACATGAACATAAAATGCAGAAGCTACTTTGCCCTGATTCCCCCTCCGGGAGAAGCCCCAAGGGACGCACTCATACACGATTGACCTCCGGGTCTCCTCTATGCTTTTCCATCAATCCCATTGATACCCAAGTTTCTACAAAAAGCAAAATCTCTAGGAAGGACTATCATTCTTATAGCCCCTTATGGGCCTCATCAGATTTGGTTCCCCTTCCTTCGACTTCATCTTTTGGAGGACCCTTGAATTCTGGATTCAGTTCCGGACCTTCTGACACACTCATCGGGGAACTTCATCCCTCTCTGCAGTCCCTGAAGCTAACAGCATGGCTGCTCCAATTCCCATCATAGCCAGATTCTACAACCTTTACAGTGAAACCAAGCAAATACTCTTATCCTCTCATAAATCCTCTATGAGGAAGCTATATCTTAGCAAATGGAAAAAAATGTTACCAAGCCCATATGTCCTCTATACTAGAGTTCTTGACTAAGATCTTCAATAAAGGAGCTGCAGCAGCCACAGTCCATGTTCAACTTGCTGCCATTTCTAACTTTTATGTTGGATTCGAAAGTTTGAATATAATGTCACACAAATTATCCAAAGTTTTTCTCAAAGGGACTTTTCATCTCAGAACACCTGTGAAATCTCCCTATTCCCCATGGAATCTAAATGTTATGCTTTCCCACATCATTCTTCCTCCATTTGAATCAGCTTCCTCATGTGATCTCAAATTTTTGTCATGGAAAACTATCTTTTTAGTGGCTATTTCTACCACCCACAGAGTGGCAGAGCTTCAGGCCAATGTGGGAGGACTATGGCTCACCAGGTTCGCAGATGACTGCAAACTGGGCGCCATAATCGACTCTCCAGCTGACACAAACATCCTTCAAAAAGGTCTCGCAGAGATGGATAACTGGTGCCAGAGTCATGGTCTAAAGCTAAATGCCAAAAAGTGTATAGTCATACCCTTTGGCAAAAACAATGTGCCCAAAAATGACCACATAGGTGGTAACCCATTAAGCACAGAGAAAGTAATTAGGGATCTGGGGACCCAAGTTGATAGCAATCTCTCCTTTGACAACCACATTGCCAAAGTGGTTAGAAAGACCTTCTACATTGCCCACCTCATCATGAAAGGACTCGCATCTAGATCAAGAGAGGTAATCGTGCCCCTTTATTCATTCGTCATCAGGCCCATCATAGAATACAATGCCCCCTTTGGGCTGTACCTTACCCGACACCTGCAGCAATTAGAAAGACCCCAAATGTACCTCACCAGGAGGATCAAGGGACTCAAACAGATGTCATATGCTGCTCGGTTAAAAAACTCCAGCTCTACTCAGTTGCATACCGCCTACTTCGAGGCGATCTATGCCTGACATATAAAGCTATGTCCAACCCAGAATTAATGGACATGCTCCACCTCAGTAAATCTAAATCCCTTAGAGCCACGCGCTTGAGGGACTTGAACCTCAGCACAGAAATAAATAGAACATGCTGGAGGGACAGATTCTTAACCCAGAGGCTCCCTTCGCTCTGGAATAGAATTCCAGTTCATGTTAGGCAGAGCACCTCACTGACTCTCTTCAAGAAGAATATTGATGAGTGGATGGGGGATCGTAGGTTTGTCCCGGGGATTACTTCCGTGTCACTATTAGACAGAGGCACAGTAAACTAAACTTTAAAAAGGGCACAGTATACTCAAATCAAGGGGTGGCGTAAGCCAAACACAATCGGGCTAGGCTTATAAATGCCCCAGGGCAGATAGCTTAGTATGAACCTATGAACCTAAGCCTTCTCCATTAATCCTCCTTACTTGATTTTCCATGCTGACAGAGTCTCACTTAGAACAAATCCCTCCTTTTTGCCCAAGGTTTGCACTGAAACCTAATCTTAACCAAATTATTGATTTCCCAGTTTTCTTCTCCAATCACTCCCAACAATCTTGAATACATGGTACTTGATGTTCACAGACAGCTCAGATTTTATCTGGATAGAATAAAAGATTTCAGGAAATCCGATCAGCTTTTTGTTTCCTTTTCAGACTCCAGGAGAGGTATGCTAGTGGCTGTTGATTATCCGATTGTATCCCCTTTGTTTATTCAGCTGCCAATATGACTCTGCAGCATAAGATTAAAGCTTGCTCAACCAGAATAGGTTATACAACCTCTGCCTTTTCTGCCAAGTTTTCTATTGATAACATTTGTGCAGCAGCCACTTGATTAAAACCTCATACCTTTATCACTCATTACAAGGTTGACAGGGCCTCCAGGAACAGAGCCTCCTTTGGGTCCACTGTCCTGAAAAATATACTCCTGTGAGCCACCCGATATTGATGGTGCTGGGGACGCTACCTATCAGTAAGAATGAACGGCGAGATTGAACAACGTGACATAAAGAAGTTATGTACTTACCATAGCGTTCCATGTGAGTTGTTCATCTCACCTTCATTCTTATGTCCCTCCCTCCTACCCCCTCCTGGGCTGTTAGATGACTGAGATGCTGGATCCATCCTGGTTGCTCAGTCCTTCTATACCTTTTCATTGGAGTGATAGAATGACATATGGTATTGTTATACGCAGCAAACAAGATCTGAGGTAACTCTGGGTGCATTATGGGATAGGGTCTTGGCCTCGAACTATTTGAAAACCTCGAGCTTTGCAATAGGCCGACTCCGAGCCAAGGGATGGGCTCCAAACCCATCAGTAAGAATGAAGGCAAGATGAACAACTCACATGGAACGTTATGGTAAGTACATAACTTCTTTTTTCCCACTTTTGTAACATTTTGCATCTTTAAAGTTAAAAGTCTTGAAGGCCGTGTTTTTATTATTATTACAACATAATAAAAGAAAAACAACTTTTAAATTTTTGGTTGTTTGAATTTTGACTTCGGATGTTGTGCCAACATATACCTCATATTTCACCTTTTTTATCTGTGCGTTACCATTTCCATACTAAGCACTATTTTGAATTTTAGATTGGAACACAATTTTTTTGTTCTAGGAAAAGGAAATGAAATTGTATATATTTTTAATTTTAATATTGGTTATGAACAGTTTCCTCTTTTAAAAGTTAGAGATTTCTGTATTATTTTGTCTGTGGATATAAAATCAAAATAACATTTTTTGAGTATGTAAGATAAAGGAAAGGAGAAGTCTTGTGTTTTTTGTCAGAATCGAGGAAAAGTGTATATTTCTAGTCAGTTCATTAAACACAAGTACTGAATGGAAAGCTTAAAGAGAATTAATTTATTACTTCAGCATTACAGAAATCATGCAGTGCATTTTGGTGAAGAAAGTATGAAATGAATTTGCAAAGCATAGTGGAGATAAATGGTGTGTTACATGATATTTAACATAAAAAAACTTAATGTGTTCACTGAATATTGCTCTTTCATATAGAGTGAAGAAAGCTTTATTAATTGCTCAGAAGTGTCTCTGCAAGTAGCAGTTATAGTCAGCTAAAACTTTGCAGTCTTCTCATGTACTTCCTTATCCATCCTCACCAATGCCACTTCTTTGCCGGCCTTCATATATATCTTAATTTGGTCCCTTGTTAAGCATTTCAAAATAAATCATTAGCAGTCTAATTATAAAAAGCATAAACAACAGTAGATTTAGAAAGTAATTTTCAAACTTCCCTCTTGTGTAGTACTGCAAATACAAATTGCTAGGTACAGTACTGGACTGAATCCACTTAATGTCCATAACAGGTCAAGCATTCATTAAATACTTCTTAAGTGCAGGCACATTTGGAAATGGACCAGTTTGCACACAACCTCAACACCTAATCCTAGCTATGTTCTTGGGGTTAACATAAACAAATGCATACGTTTTCACCTTTAGGACATCAAGGACCTTTGGCCTTCTTATTTCTTCATAAATGTTTTTGTCGCCTTTAGCTGTACCTTCAGTGTACATAGACATGCACACACACATATGTATGTGTGTGTGTATGTGTGTGTATATATATATATATATATATATATATATATAGATATATATATAGATATATATATGGGTCTAGGACTATTCACTGAAAGCACATTTCACTAAAAGTCAAATGACTGTGTACAATTAACTGAAAACTCGATTCACTGAAAGTTATATATGGCCTTTTCCCCACTGTAGTGTGACCCTGGAGTTAGAATATATAGTAAGGGGGGTGCGGGGGGGGCATAGCCCCCCACATAGTTTGGATATATATTAAGTTTAGAAAAGAGTAATTTATTGAAATTGCAAGTAACCATGTGTATAGTTCAAAATATTTAAAATATGTATGTGTGTGTGTGTGTGTGTGTGTGTGTGTGTGTGTGTATATATATATATATATATATATATATATACACACACACAGACAACTTAACCTAGTAATGAGGAAATGTAGTTTTCCAGCTTTAAGGGTGGTGCACACTTCCCTTAAGGAAGAGCAAACCAGCAAAAAGGGAAAACTGGTTGTACAGGAATGAGTGGTCTTGATATTAGCATGTGAATTACTAAAATGGGCTGCTGTCACGTCTTATTTTCGATTTATGTCAAAGATCACTTTGCATTCTTATTAAAAATGAGAAAACAGGATTTGAGCTAGAATTGCTTATTTAAACCACAGTTTATTAACTTAAACAAGTGATGAGTACTTTCTCCCTGGTCAGAGCTTCATCAGATCTAGAGTTATATATAGCAGTGCATAAATATATAACAGTAGCAAGTAATATATACTTTTCCATTTTCTGTAGAAATAGCCATGTAAATTACAATGAAGGTTTAACTCTAAGAACACTTAAACAGGTCATATTCGGTGACAGTCACTGGAACAGTGGTATATTCAAAGTTTGCATCTTTATTGTAACTGGTGCCCTCCTTACTTAAACAGGTGCAGAGTCACAGTATGTCTGGCTGTTGATCAGTGTGCCAAGTATAATGCAATGTAGCCATCAGGTCCTACATTTCTATTACATTAATATAGTGTATAATGAAGCCAATGGCAGTGAGACTGTACTCTGTGTGAAATGCTGGGATGTTAGAGGGGAGGAGACTAATGATTATCTGCTAAGGGCAGAGGTGCAGTTAAGATTTAGCAACTGTGTGAGTCTAGGGAATCTCAGAGAACTAGGAGAACAGAATGCCCTCAGTCATACCTCACAACCTCTTATAGCAAGAAGTCTGGACAAAGCCATATATAAAAGTGGGACAAATGCCCAAAAATAGGGACAGTGTTTAAATATTGCTCTTACAAACTTAATTGATACAATAACAGGTTGTGCATTCGCATGAATTTTCTGACTGGTGTGAAGTCTGAAACTCAAATGTCTGTCATTATTGGCTAACTTTCAATCTTTAATGATTTGCCACTAATTTGCCAGAAAAACACAATTTTATGAAAAACAGACCAACAATATGAGGAGAAAATCTGTACAGTTGAAAGGCATGTCTCCAGGCTAGTATTAAGACAAGCTGAAACAAAAAACAAATGTGAAGGTGTGTGTGTCCGTATGAAGATTCCATGTTTCAGAAAACATAGGGGAGGGGGAAGGCTCAAAAATGAGCCACACATAAGGACAGAGTCACGCTAAACCAAAAATATTTGTCTGGCTAGCTCGCTGTATTTGTATAATGCATAAAGTTAAATCGAAAGACACAAATGTATGTACGTATATGTGCGTATGTGTTTATATATGTATATCTACATAAATGTTGACTGTATATGGGATTGTGTTAAGTAAATGCAGGAGTCCAAGCTTGTGCTCACCACAAAGTTGTTACTTTAAAATGCTTTCACCTGTTTCTGTTAATAAAGCGAGAGGCTTCCTCAGATCTTAGATAGTTAACATGTAACAACATAGCAGTTTATACTTTTGGTCAGAGATACAATATGAACAGTTCAACTTGACATTAAATTAATCCTCAGATAGCCAATATAAGCAAAAGTAAAAATTAAAAATCTAACTTAAACTTCATATAAAATAATTAAACATCTAGTACTAAAGATAAACAATGAAAATTCATCTTAAGCATTGACATAAAATGCTCTCTCTCTCTCTCTATATATATATATATATATATATATATAAAACAAACAAGCAAAAAAAAAATTTACTTGCATAATTGTGTTTTAGTAAATGTTGCTATGTTCCAATTTCATTTAACTCCAGTATGCTCATAATGGAGCTTGTCTGACTGAGTCCAGACTTCCAATACACTTCTCTAGCTTTGTGTTCAGATTGCCTATTGAGCCCAAATTGAGTCTCCGTCACATGAATTACAAAATTCTCATAATTCCTGCTGACCTGAGCATTTCTAGATATTGGGTAGTTGAAGCCATTTAGGATTTAGAGGTGCTGATTTTTCCTGTGTACAGGTCTTTACATTTTGTGCAGCTTGCCTATATACCACAACGTTACTATTGCACTTATATGTGTCATTGCAGACATATTTTCTTTTTGAGTTGGGACATATGCAGTAATTCTTTTGGCTCATAAATGCAGAACATCTGCAGCCTGGGGGATTGTAAGGAAAGGTTCTTGCATGAGGCTCTGTCTACCTACCTTCTAATATTTCTACATTTAAGGTAAATGAAGGATGGTTGAGGGTCCAGAACATGACGGATTGGTTTCCTCTAATAATGCTGCAGTTTCTGACCATTTTTCTTTGTATTACATGTGAATCCTTGGAATATGTTACAATCATATTTCTTTCATGATTGACACTTCCTTCATTGATACTTGATTGTATGGCATATGACGGTTTCCTTCCAGAGAGTGTGGGGGGGGGGGGTGTCACCAGAGAGCTGGATCATTGTTTTGTTTGAGGAGCAATACACACACCTGCACACTTGTTTACTCTTGCATGATCTCAGGATTGTGGAAGGTGATTACACATTGTTGTTCTTGTTTTCTTATATTATCCACCTGCTTTGTTTGCTTTCCCAAGAAGTAAGGACAGTAAAAATGTTCTGTCTTGGAGGTTTATATGCTGTGGATATCACCAGTGAAATGACTTGATGAAACATCTCAAACTTTAAAATACCCCTCAAATTGTGCAAATTTATTTTCATTCAGTATAAAACAGTACACACTTGTGGATACTATCCAGCTGATGTATCCATTCATGTAAACCGTGTACCAAACAGTTCTTTCCTCAATGTCTTCTGATACAAACCTCCCTATTCCTTCTCACATATTATACAGACCTACAAAGCTTGTTCTGGTTCTTATAAGTTGTTAGTTTAGTACAGTCACTTCTTCTTTGTTTTTTGGCTTTTCCCGGTTAGGGGTCACCACAGTGGAACTCCGGTCCGCTAATGATTGGCAGTGGATTTTACGGTGCTGAGTTGTCAGCCCGACACACAACCTTCAAAGAAGGCACACCCATTCACACACACCTACCTGCATGTCTTTAAATGTCATACGGCTAAGAGGAGGACATGCAGACTCCACACAGAAGGCGCTCCAACTGAGAATCGAATGGGAGAACCTCTTGCTGTGAGGCGACAATGCTAACCGCTGCACCACCATGCCCTCTAGTTTAGTACAGTCACTAAAAAATAAATATTTTTTCTAGTGCTTCACTATTGGAATGCCATGTCATTCTGTTACTACTGGAATCCATTGTTTGGTGGAGTCCACAGTTTAAGTATTCTAAATATCACTAATTATCACCCAAAAAATCCTTTATTATCCAGATAAAACACCAGTTCTTACAAATCTCATCAGTCCATATAAAAATCTTTCTAACCTTTGCTCATCTAATAAACTATTAGTATCTACACATAAATCCAACAATAAAGCAGGTGACTCCCTTTTCTCTTGCACAGTGGGGAAAAGCTGGAACCTACTTCCTGGTGACCTCACTAATATCTCCTCTACTTCACTTTTCAAAAAGAAACTTAAACTTCATCTTACTAGCCGCTGGCTGTGTCCCTGCAGCAACCCTGACTAAAACTCTCTCGTCGTGTTACATCACCACGTAACTTTCCTTTAGCTATTCCACGTTATATTCTTCATATTTTAAAGGTCACTTTACCTGAAAGTTGGACTTAGTTTACCCAGCTAGACTTAATGGATACACCTCCTGCTTCCTGCTCTACTTGAAGCTCAGCTTCACTTTCCTATTCCTCTTTATATTCTCCTCCATTCCTCGTCTCTTTCCCAACTCCTTACTAAGACCCTGTTCTAATAATTTCCCTCTTCCTTCTTGTTACTCTCCTTCTATGAAAAAAAAAAATCTGATTCAAACTCAAAAATAAGGGATTTGGTATTTTTATCTGTATTTTATCTTATCTAAACTTTATTGATCTATCACTGAAGTTAAATGCTTTGTAACTGTAATTTGTTTTTAATTTTGTCTGTTCTTTGTGGAGCTTTCTCCCCGGGCCTCTACTGAAAATGGAGATATATCCAGCTAGACTAGCCTGGTCAACAAATGTTAAATAAATAAAATAAATTAATATATGAGCTTTGAACCCTCTCTTAGTTGTCAAATGCTGCATCTGGATGGTGTAAATAATACGATCTCTAGTTTCTGAAACAGCTATATTAATAACACGATCTCTAGTTGCTGAAACAGCTATATTAACATTTATTTATATTTTTAATTCTTAACTGTCTTACCACTGTACTAGTGTTTCCTTGCCTAATTGTTTAGAGCAGTTTTTGTTGTCTTTATAACTTTATTGCAACCATACATAGTAAAGCTTTGTTCTTATCTCCCAGGTTAGCATCAGGTACCTACAATAAAACAAAAATATTGTGGTGTCATGAATGTTTAGTACTTCACTGGCTACTATTTCTTCCTGTGTATCAAGTACCCAAATAAACAAAAAACATGTCTTACCACTGATTTAGTCTAAAATATTTTCTTTCTACCTATGCACCATACAATCTCTCCTTTTCCTGTTCTTCCAGTACAGTGCAACCCATAAGTCTTGTTTATAGTATGAAGCTGCTGAATTATCGTATTCTGAGAAT